>NW_008360167.1:583783-584885 GCF_000622305.1 Nannospalax galili
CAAAAATTATTAGGAGAAATTAATTGGTTACAAACCTGGATGCCTATTCCCACTGAGACTTTAAGACCACTGTTTCAGTTGCTAGTAGGGAAACAGCCTTCAGAACTAATTCACCTGGCTCCTCAACACCTGGACATCTTACATGAGGTCCAGGATGTCCTGGACCAAGCCCAACTTGCCCGGTACATGCCTAGTAAAGATCTGGAGTTATGGGTACTCCCTGGTGAGACCCTGATGACATCCGTCCTTCCCCTTCAATGGGTGCATGCCTCTCTTGGAGGCATACCATGGGTTTATACACCCATGGATCAATTGGCTGACCTGATTGAGAAAGGGCATGATGTAGCTCTGAGACATTATGGCATAGACCCTCTTATGCCTTATAGGCTTAGGGATTTTGAATGGCTCTGCAGAAATAATAACCAAGTGGTCATAGCCTTGGAAGGGTTCCTGGGAAATTTGGACTGTCATTATGGCCCTCATAAATAAATAGGTGACCTCCTTTCACACCCTCTGTTGGGATGCTCCCCAGCTCTTTGTCAAGGAGCCATTAGTAAAAGCCTATAATGTTTTCACTGATGGGGGCAGATTTGGAGCTGCAGTGATAGTACACCCAGGGGCAGATGAGAAACCAAAAAGATATGTCAACACTTGTGATGGCTCAGCTCAATTCAAGGAACTCATGGCCATTGCTTTAGCATTAACAAAGATAAGTGAGCCCATGAATTTGTTTTCTGACAGTCTGTATGTAGTCAATCTTCTTCCAGGGCTATTAGGTTCTCATATCCGGATGGATGGGAACCCCATTACTCCCTTGATGATTCAGACTCATACGCTCCTTAGAGAGAGAGAAGCCCCTATCTTCTTAAAGCATCTTAGGGGACCCCAAGGATTATTATTGCTTTTATCCCAAGGCAGTGCAGAGGCAGACAAGGTGGCTTCCACCCAGGTCCTGTCAGCAGGCCTGAATGAAGCCCAGGGCTTACATAACCTCACTCATGTAAATTGGCAGGGACTCCATAAGAGGTTTCCTCAAGTTCCCTCAAGGACCTAAAGAAGATTGTACATACCTGTAAGTCTTGTCAACCCTTTCTACAGGTAC
>NW_008360167.1:584943-598120 GCF_000622305.1 Nannospalax galili
GATGTCACACACTATGCTCCTTTTGGAAAGCTTAAGTATATTTTTGTATCCATTGACACATTCTCACATGCGTGTTGGGTTACTGCTCATACAGGAGAGAAATCTAAACATGCTGTCTCACTTTCTCCAGTGCTTTGTTACATTGGGATTGCCCCCAAAGAATTAAAACTGATAATGGACCATGTTTTGTGAGTAAAAATTTACAAGATTTCTTCTCACTTTGGGGAATTCAACACAGTACAGGAATTCCCTACAATCCCCAAGGTCAAGTCATTATAGAACGCAACCATCAAAACCTAAAAATTCAATTACGAAAACAAAAAGGGGGAATAAGCCCCCATCAGCAGTTGGGTATGGACTTATTCACTACTAATGTTCTTAATTTTCAAAAAAAATCAGTTGGAATCCCGGTTTCAGAAGCATTGGGGACGACAGGAGCAGAGGCCTGAGGTATGGGTAAGATGGAAAGATCCCATCACAGGGCAATGGAAAGGACCAGATCCATTGCTAACCATGGGTCGAGGCTTTGGGTGTGTCTACCCTACAGGAGATTCAAACCCCATATGGGTGCCTGCAAAAAACCTTAAGTGGGTAGGCCAGGATCCGACTGACGAGCATGACGGTCCATGGACAATAGTTCATGAGACAAAATTCCTCTATTTGTATCCATCTGAAGTGAAGGAGCCAGTTCCTTGACTTCATTGCAGCCTCTTTGAAAACTGGCTGATTGGCTAAAAGTTACATGGTCCCAGAAGTATTTCAACTCGTCCTAAGCCACGACTTCCTTTGTTTCTCTTGATAATCCTTATCTTTAAGTGTCTTTACCAGATAATTCGGCAACAGAGGACCTTTGGAACTGCCACGGCCCACCTCCTCATGGTTAAGGACTCCCCCAGGACCCCCTCTGGTTGCCCACGCTTGGCTAACCAAGTTAGGCAGAGACTAAGACTGTCACAGGCTGGCATTACCCATGTGGCTGCCCTTAATCATGATGCATTTTTAGCCAAAGACGCATAAGATGCCCCATGACAAGTACTCCTAAGACAGGACATGCACATGGCCAGGTGCATGATCCAATGATGGGCAAGGCTTGATCAGAGGTAACGCAACCTAAGACAGGCAAAAATGCATAAGATTAGAGGAAGAAGATAGTCATCTCTCCTCAGGGAGCTGCCTATGAGGTGGGTAACCCATGAAATAAAGTCAGTCCAGCCTTAAAATAAAAATAAAAAGGGGGATATGTGGGGACCTAAAAGCCCCACCTTACATAGGTTCGAAAAGAAGTTACTGGGGGCACGACCTGGCTTGCTTTGAAAGTCTGAAGAATACTTCCGCACTGCTGAGGAGTGCATGATCAGCACATGACCATCCTTAAGATACACCCTCGGGGGGAGGGGGGAGTTCCAGGTGCCTTTATAAGCTTTGTGACACTCGTGATAAATGAGTCTCTGCCTGACTAAGACTCCCCATTGCGTCTGAGTGTCCCCAGGTAATGAGGGTGGCGTGGGCTGGCGAACAGCGTGCTTGCTCATCCCCAATCCTCACCTCGCAGGGGGTCGCCAGTTTGAACCCCAGCATTGGTAGGGTGGCCAGACTCCACTGGATGGACCCACACTAAGGGTCATTTAGGGACACAAATTTGACTCTACAGACCTATATATACAAAACATGAAATTGGGTGGGGACAGTGAGGGAGGTTGCACGTAGGGGAGATTCAAATGCAATAAAAATACATCACATGAAATTTGCAAAACTTCAATAAAAAATACCAAAAAAACCTAGGCCTTCCCACATAAATTATCTTTTTAAAAAAAGTATATCTCCACAAATGTATCATTTTGATGTGCATCATTACTGCACTAATCACACTGACTCAAAGAGCAATGGCAGCTCACTAATTGAGGAAATACATAATATAAAGGAACCAAAAAAGGAGTTTACACAATTATATTAAAAACTGAAACAAACATTTCCTAGTTGATAATAAATAAATGCTGATTTGCAAGCACAACTGAATCTCAAAATGAAGTTAGCAACAGTGGGAAATGATCCAGTTAATTCCAGCCACCCACATCCAAAGGTTTTAAACCTGGGAGTATGTCTCTAACCTTTGTCCCCCTAAGCTTTTTTAGGAACACAACTTCAGTGGTTTGCAAGCTTCTGCTGGAAGCACCAACATGCCTTCATCCTGTGCCCACTCCTTTCTTGTTATTGTGTAAACCACAATTCGCTCCAATCCTGGGCCAGAAGCAGGTAACCAATGGCTTGCAAACACCTGATGAAAACACCTGCTATGTAGCATTCCCTCTACCCTAAGAGAGGCCGAAGCTCCCAGGTTCCTGCACCAGCAAGCCAGGTCTAACTATCCCTGGGCACTCATCCCCGGAGCGAGGCTAGTGAAGGGCAGGCTGTATACGCCTGTACTTCCCCAGAGGGCGCTGCCACCAGGGTTGGCAAGGGCATGACCAAAGCTGCCCAGATACGATGCCTCCAGCCTCCATTAGAATGGGGGAAAGGATTCATTTGCAGATAATGAGTGATGACTCTGGCCTATCGCTGAGTAAACTCCTGGGGAGCCATTTCTTCCTTTAACCAAAATTCATCTCACTGACAACCATTCCAGGCAAACAAAACTGCTTCTGCTGCTGCCCTGGGGATTTGGTAGAGATATCTCCGCTAGAGGACCTCGGCTCTCACAGTCCTCCTTGCTGCATGCAAGCACAAAATAAGAGCAGCTGTCAGCCACATCTTATGGTCCTCAACATCCCATAGGACCCTGGCCTTTACAAAGGATGTTCCACCAGGGACTTCCAGGACCCTGTGTGAAACCTGGGTGGTGGAGGAGATCCTCTAGAGACCTCTTCACGTCCACCTCTGCTCACCCTCACCTTTACTCTCCCTCTTCAGCCGCCTGGGCTCTCCCAGTCTCGTGCAGTGGGTTCTGGTCCTCCTTGCTGCACCTCCTGAGGGAGAGACTACAGAGACCCGGAAGCTCCGGCCTGCTTGCGAGTTGGGGTTGCTTCTGGAGCACCTTTCTGGTCTCACTCTCCCTTCCCATTCTCAGTCTCTTTTGTCCCCGCCCTGTGTCTGTAGAGAAGCTGGCAAGAAGTGGATTGACAAAGGTGGAGCCATCCTTCCACTAGTTGGAAAGGAAGGCTGGGGTGAGGTCCTGCTGTCTGCCCCCACATCCTGAAAGCTGGCTACAGTGGCTGTGAAGGAGGGTGATGAAGTGTCAGGAGCTGTCTCACGCAGCTGTCAGCCTGTGCTGAGTATATAATGCACCAAGAGTCCAAAGGACATGTTGTGTGTAGCGAGGCCCGAATACTGTCAGGTCTTCACATAGACCTAGCTCTTTATGCAGCTGCTCCAGGGCGTCCATCAAATACGCAGTGCTTACTTCTGAAGAAGCTCTGGTACAGGCTCTTGCAGTCCCTTTCCAATTCACCTCAGAAACATCTTAATTACAGTCTCTCCTGTGGTTTCCTTCATGGATCTACCAAAACAAACAAACAAAAACTAACTGTTCAACAGAACGCAGCAGGAGAAACCCAAGCAAAGGCCAGTCTGGTCAGGATGTGCCCCCAATGTCCCCCAATTGTACATGGAGACCCTACCACAAGTTTTGAGCCTGTACCAAATCTCATCATATTCCTCTACCACCCGTAAAAAAAAAAAAAAAAAAGAGTCAAATTCTAAACATCCTGAGTACAGCCACTTATCCCGAGAAATTGAGGACATTCTGAAATGCTTTCTGTCAACAATTGTGGGTTGTGCTTCATATGGATTTCTAATACTCAGATAATCCTCCTTAATCAAAATACTTTGAAAAGATATATACAGACTTTTTTTTTAATTTTTACAAAAACATTACTGAGAATTTCACACATGTATATAAAGTGTTTTGATCAAATCCATGTCTACTCCCTCCCCTCTAACATTCTCCCCTATAAAGAGGTAACCCTAAAATCTTTTAAGGATTAGATACAAGCTCCCAAATACTTTTGACTTTTTTGGCCTTTGGAACACAGTATGTTGCTAACGGGCCCAAGGACATTTTGACTTTTAGCCAAGAAATTGGCGTCATTTCTTTGGGGTCTTTTTTGCCCTAACTGCCTAGCCAATTCCTACCTCCTATTCTTATTAAGCATTCTCCAAACTGCTTTCCATAGAGGTTGCATGAGTTTGCATTCCCATCAGCAGTGAATGAGTGTTCCCCTTTCTCCACATCCTCCAGCATTTGGTATAGTTTGTTCTCTTGATCTTAGCCAGTCTAATCTTAAGGTGGTTTAAATTTGCATTTCTTAATTGCTAGCAATGTCGATCTCTTTTTAAAATGTTTCTTAGCCATCTTCATTTCTTCCTTTGAGAACCCTCAGTTTAGATCTTTAGCCCATCTTTTAAATTGGGTTATTTGTTGTTGTTGTTGTTGTTGTTGTTCTTCTTCTTCTTCTTCTTCTTCTCCTCCTCCTCCTCCTCCTCCTCCTCCTCTCTTTCTTCTCCTTCTCCTCCTTCTCCTCCCCCTCCTCCTCCTTCTTCTTCTCTCTTTCTTCTCCTCCTCCTCCTCATTCTTCTCCTCCTCCTTCTCCTCCCCCTCCTCCTCCTCCTTCTTCTTCTCTCTTTCTCCTCCTTCTCCTCCTCCTCCTTCTTCCTCTCTCTTCCTCCTCCTCCTCCTCCTCCTCCTCCTCCTCCTCCTTCTTTTAGTTCTTTATATATTCGGGATGTTAAAACTCTGTCAGATGTGCCACTAGTGAAGATTTTTTTTTCCCACTCTGTGGGTTTTTGCTTCACTTTCTTGATTGTTCCTTTTGCTGTACAAAGCCTTTTAGTTTAATGAGATCCCACTTGTTGATTCTTGGCCTTAATTCCCAAGCAACTGGCTTCTGATTTAGAAAATCCTTTCCTACCCCTCTATCTTGTAGGTTACTGCCAATGTTTATTTCTAATAGTTTCAGTGTTTCAAGTTTCACATTGAGGGCTTTGATCCATTTGTGCAAGGTGAAAGATAATGATCTTTCTAATTTCATTCATTTACAGGTGGAGATCCAGTTTTGTCAGCATCATTTGCCAAAAATACTATCTTTCCTCCATTGTCAAATACCAGGTGGCTGAAATAGCGTATACTTGGGTTTGGGTCTTCAATGATGTTCCATTGATCGATGGAACTATTTTTGTGCCAGTATCATGCTGTTTTTATTACTATAGCTCTGTAGTATACTTTGAGATCTGGTATAGTAATCCCCCCAGGGTTACTCTTTGTGCTCAGTATTGCTTTGACTATAGGCGTCTTTTGTGCTTCCATACAAATTTACGGACAGTTTTTTTTCTAATTCTGTGAAGTATGACATGGAGATTTTGATTGGGATTGCATTAAATCTATATATTGCTTTTGGTAGGATGGTCATTTTCACAATGTTAATTCTTCCAATCCATGAGCATGGGAGGGCCTTCCATCTCCTGGTGTCTTCCTCAATCTCTTTAACAATTTAAAATTTTCACTGTAGAGATCTTTGGTGTCTTTGGTCAGATTTATTCCAAGATATATATATATATATGTGGATATATTGCAGCAATTGTGAATGGAAGCATTTTCCCTGTATTTTTTCTCCAATTGCTTGTTATTGGCATGTGGAAAGGCTATTAATTTTTACAGATTAATTTTGTAATCTGGCACTTTACTGAAAGTGTCGATCAGTTCTAGGAGTTTTCTGATGGAATTTTTAGGATCTCTTAGGTATGTATCATATCATCTGCAAAAAGGGATAATTTGACCTCTTTTTTCCAATTAGTACTCCTTTAATTTTCTTCTCTTGTCTTATTTCTCTAGCAAGAGTTTCAAGCACTATATTGAAAAGCAGTGGAAATAGTGGACATCTTTGTCTGGTTCCTGATTTTAATGAGAATGCCTCCAGTTTTATTTGTTTGTTTGTTTTTCCATTTAGAATGATGTTGGCTGTGGTTTTGTTGTATACAGCCTTAATTATGTTGAGGTATGTTCCCTTCAGTCCAATTCTGTCTAGAATTTTTATCATGAATGCATGTTGAATTTTTTGAAAGCCTTTTCTGCATCTATTGAGATGACAATGTGGCTTTTGTCTTTGAGTCCATTTATATGACTGATGACGTTTATTGACTTGCATATATTGAACTACCCCTGCATCTCTGGAATAAAGCCTACTTGATCGTGGTGAATAATCTTTTTGATGCATATCTGTATGCAGTTTGTAAGTATTTTGTTGAGAATTTTTATATCTATGTTCATTAAGGGTATGGGTATATAGTTTTCTTTTTTGATTATGTCTTTACCTGGTATTGGTATTAGAGTGATCCTGGCTTTATAGAAGGAATTTGGAAGTTCGCCCTCTATCTATCATTTTGAATAGTTTAAGTAGTATTGGTAGGAGGTCTTCTTTCAATATCTGGTATAATTCTGCTGTAAATCCATCTGGGCCTGGTCTCTTTTTAGTTGGGAGGTTTTGTATTACTGTTTCAATTTCCTTATATGTTATGGGTATGTTTAAACTCTGATCTCTTCTTGGTTTAACTTCTGCGGTTCCCATGATTTTAGATATCCATCCATTTCTTTTAGGTTTTCAAATTTTAAAGTGTATAGGTTTTTACAGTATTCCCTTATAACGCTCTGGATGTCTTGGGTGTCTGTTGTGATGTTTCCCCTTTCATCTCTGATTTTGTTGATTTGGATTTGCTCTTTCTTTCTTTTGGTTAACTGGCCTAAGGGTCTGTCTATCTTGTTTAGCTTTTCAAACAACTAGCTCTTAGATTCACTGATTCTTTGTATTGTTTCCTTTTTTTCTGTTTCATTAATTTCTGCTCTTACTTTGTTATTTCTTCTCTTCTGCTGGGTTTGGGTTTCATTTGTTCTTGCCTTTCCAGTGTCGTGAGTTGCAGTGTTAGGTCATTTATTTGGGTTCTTTCTAATTTTTTAATGTAGGCACTTAAAGCTATAAACTTTCCTCTTAGGACTGCTTTTAAAGTATCCCAAAGGTTTGTTGTGTTTTATTGTCCTTTTTGTTGAATTCCAGGAATACTCTTATATCTTCCTTAATTTCTCCTTTGACCCATTCATCATTCAGAAGTGTGTTGTTTAACCTCCATGAATTCGTGTAGTGACTAGGGCCTCTTCCAGTGTTGATTTTAGGTTTTATTGCATTGTGGTCTGATAGAATGCATGAAATTATTTCAATTTTTTTTTTGTATTTGTCGAGGTTTGTTTTGTTCCCCAGTATGTGGTCAATTTTTGAAAAAACTCCATGGGGTGCTAAATAGAAAGTGGATTCTTTGGTGCTTGGGTGGAATATCAGAAGATGTCTGTTCGGTCCATTAGATGTATGACATCATTTAATTCAGATGGCTCTCTGTTCATTCTTTGTCCAGTTGGCCTGTCTAATGGAGACAGTGGGGTATTGAAGTCCCCTACTATTACTGAGTTGGGGTTAATCTGTGTCTTAAAGTCCTGTAGTGTTGTTTTTATTAATTTGGGTGCACCAGAGTTTGGTCCATGATTGTAATATCATTTTAGTTAATTGTTCCTTTGATCAGAATGAAGTGACCCTCTTTATCTCTTTTCATTAGTTTTAGTTTGAAGTCTGGTTTGTCAGATATTAGAATTGCAACCCCTATTTGTTTCTTAGTGCCATTTTCTTGGAGTATTCTTTTCCATCCTTTCACCTTAAGGTAGTGCCTGTCCTTGAAAGTGAGATGGGTTTTCTTGGAGACAGCAAAGAGATGGATTTGGTTTCTTAATCTATTCAACTAGCCTGTATCTTTTAACTGGGGAGTTCAGTCCATTGATATTTAAAGTTATAATTAAAATTTTTATATTTGTTGCCATCATTTTGATGATTACTGTTTGCATTTTGTCTTTTCACAATTATACCTTCTTTTATTTCTTTCTGTTGCCCCTGGGATATAGTTGTTCCTTTCTTCCTTCTTTGTATTGCTTCAAGTATTCTTTGAAGGACAGAATATTTTGTGGACATGTATTCTTCCAGCCTATTCGTACCGTGGAAGATATTTCTTTCCCCTTCAACTGTAATAGACATTTTTGCTGGGTAAAGTATTTTGAGTTGACATCTATGTTTAGAACTGGTCAGACTCTTCTGGCGTTCATAGTTTGTATTGATAAGTCAGCTAAAATTCTGATGGGTTTTCTTTTATATGAGTTGTTGTTTTTCTTTTGCAGCTTTCAGTAGTCTTTCTTTGTTCTGTATATTTAGTATTTTTACTATGATATGCCATGGGGAGTTTCTTTTCTGGTCCTGTCTCTTTGATGTTCTATATGCTTCTTGTATTTGCATGGGGATGTCTTTCCTTAATTTTGGGAAGTGCTCTTCTACGATCCTGTTTAAGATCCACCTGGTCAATACCATTAACCTGAAATTCTTCTCCTTCCTCTATGCCTATGATATGTAGATTTCATGGTGTCCCACATCTCCTGCATATTCCATTCCTGTGTTTTTTTTTTAAAACTTTTTCATAATCTTTGCTTGAGGAGTCCAAATCTTCAGCTTTGTCCTCCAGTGTTGATATTCTGTTTTCCATTTCATTCATTCTGCTGAGTTCTAATCCCCTACCTCTGGAGGCCAGATCAAGCACTCTCAGGTGGTCTGCTGAGTTCTAATATTTCTAGCTTTATAGCCTAGTACTGAAGTTATGGGATATAAAGAATTGATAGTGTATAGGGACTCTACATCTTCTGGGGTTAGTGAGCTTTCTATAGTTATATTAAATGGAATCACGGTCTTACTATTCTGTGTACTTGAAGGTTAAGTATGGTTTAGGGAGATGCTTACGGGTACAAAGCTGACAAGGAATGACTATAAATAGTGAATTTGGATCACTATAACTGAGCCTAAGGGAGCCTAGATATTTGGCAAAACATTCTGGGTGTTTCTGTAAAGATGTTTTTATATGAGGTGTGGAGCCTAGATTATTTATGTATATATGTAAGTATACACATATATGACATGAAAGTAGAAGACTAGGGAAGGAAGGGGGACAGGAACTGTTAAGGGAAGAGAGGAGACAGTAATGAGGGTGAATGTGATCAAAATACATGATATATTTCATCAGAATTGTCAGTATGAACCCTTTCACTTTTTTCAACAACTATCACTAATAAAAAAAGTATTTTTGGATTTTTTGAGATAAGAGCCTCACTATGTAGCCCTGGATGGCCTTAAATTCTCTATGCAGACCAAGCTGACCTCAAACTCACAGAGATCCACTGCCTCTGCTTCACAAGTGTTGGGATTAAAGACATGCACCACCATGTTTGGCCAATTATAAAAACTTTTTGAAAAGAAAGATGAACACAGCATTACACTTACAAAAATACTTAAATTGGCAGACTGCGTAAAGCAGATTGCCCATCAAAATGTAGATATAATTCATTCAATATATTGAAGACCAGAATAGCATTAAAGACTTACTCTCCTGTGTAGTGACTTCAAGCAGAGCATTGTCAATTCTAGTTCTACAGCAGCCCTGCTATAGAATTAAGACTTGACATCCCAAATTATCAGACACACCAATTCCATGTTTGTTTGCTTCCTTTATTAGTTCTATTTCCCTGGAGTGCTCTGTGTGCCTCTTCATATAAATGACGCTGTGCTTTTAAACTTCAATTATTCATTACTGGTGTGTAGAAAAACAACTGACTTGAATGTTAACTGAAAATCCTGAAACTTTGCTATAATCTATGTTGTCATTGATCTTTTGAGGCTTCCTATTTAAGGATTCACATTATATATAAACAAAGGATGTTCTACTTCCTCCAGTCTTTCATATTTTGACCTTATTACTTGATCTACAACTTCAGCATAATACTCAGGAGTGTCTTATATCTCTGCCCTCCTCTCAGTCTTAAGAGGGAAGCATTCTCACTTTTAAGTACTATATACCTGTAGAGATCAGAAGAGGGCATCAGATAACCTGGAACTCGTGTTAAAGACAATTCCCACACCTGATCACTGAAAGCACATTTATTCCATCACTAAGACTCCATAAAATCGTAAGAGTTTCAGTATTGTTCATACAAAAGTTCATACCTAAAGTCTTCTCTGTGACTCACAGTAGAATCTCAGTTCTGAGACCCTATAAAATCAAAAGACAAATTATGTTCTTATTACATACATACAATGTAACAGAGTAAATATTCTCATTCCAAAATAGGGGAATAGAAAAGCAAGGGAAGAGCAGACCAAAGCAAGACTGACATCCAGAAGGACAAACACTAAATCCTATAGCTCCATGTCCTGGGTCACATGACAGCATATCAGCCTCAATAGGCTTGAGAAGCATTGCTCATAGGGTCTTGCCAGTTGCAGCCCACAGTGCATCTCTCTATTGGGATGGCTTCATTCATTGCTTGCAGCTTTCATTGACAGATTTCCATATTCCTGCATCTCCAAAATTCTGGGTCTCCATTGCAGCTTAGTTTTCACTTTCACAGCATCATACATCTCATGGGCTACTTGAAAGGATCTTAACTCTGTCACACATTACTGAGTCTCTCAGGCCTTGCTTTGAAACACTAGTAGATAGATGCCTCTATGACCCCACAACCCTCAAATCCAGCATGCCTGCAAAACCAGAATAACATGGATCATGCTAATGTATACCATCAACTCAATCAATTTGGCCCTACTTGGACCACAGCTGCAGAAGCCTATGAGTTCCTAAGTAGCTGGATCTGGGAGAACACTTCCCCAGAAGGCCCTGTGAAAGCAAAGGACCCCTAAGTTCTCTCTTCTCAAGGGAAAGTCTTTCAGTAAGGTCTTGTCATCCCAACAGTTGGGAGGTAGAGGTATGAGGATCAGGAGTTCAAGGTTACTTAGGTTACTAGGCTACTTTTCCAGTTTGATGCTAGCCTGGGCTACATGACATCCTGTCTCAAGAGAGAGGGAAGGTGTGGCTGGAGAGATGGCTCAGCAGTTAAGAGCATTGACTGCTCTTGCAGAGGACTCAGGTTCAGTTCCCAGAATCCACATGGCAGCTAACAACCATTCATAACTCAAGTTCCAGGGGATCCAACACCATCTTCGGACTTCTGCAACCATTGCAGGATATGGGTGCACTTACATACATGCAGGCAATACACGTATATACATAAAATTAAAAATAAATAAAATACTTTTTAAAAGAGAAAGAAGGAAGGAGAACAAAAAAGGGGAAAAGTCTTTCAAATAAATTGAGTCAATAACCTGAAGTCTGTGAAATCTGGCCAGTTTCTGCGATGCTATCAAAGCATATTTCTATCTTAGTGAAAAGAGCTTGATTTCTTTTTTAATAGTGTTAATCTCTTACCAACCACACCAACTTTCAACTTGCTCCTTTTCTAGCCAGACTGCACATTTTTTAAATCCTTTGGCTGTGCTTTTTGCTTCTGATTGTCATAAGTCTGACTAAAAGCAGTCAGTAGTAATCATGCCACAGGCTACAAGCTATGCTTTCTTGAAATTTCTTTTATCATATTAATTAGTCCATTACTGTTAAATTCAGCTTCACCCAAACTCTCAGAACATGTACAAAGTGTATACAAATTCCTTCCCAGAATGCAGTATTAATGATCAATTTCCGAAATATGCCATCCTCAAATACACCTCATGGACATAAGGTTTATTTTAAGAAGCAAAAGGCACAGGGGAACAAGAGCAGAAGTTACTCTTCAGTAAAAGAAGTTGACATTTATAAAGGAACTTCCTATTCCAGAGACTATTACTGTGTGCCAGAAAGAGGGTGACTGATGAAATTTTAATCACTAGAGAAAGCACCAATTTAAATCTAACTAACAAACCTTTTGTTTTCCAAACTTTTCACCTCCCTATAACTGTTTGCTTGCTTACTTGCTTTTGTTTTGTTTTGTTTTGTTTTATTTTGATTTGATTTCTTTTTGAGGTAGAATGCCTACTCTATATGCCAGGCTATCCTCAAATTCACCATACTCTGGGATTACATGTGTGCACCACCACATCCTGCTAAGTCACCTCTTTGGGAGTTATTCACTTTCTCCTGGGGATTTCCTGTGAATATTTTAATAAGGATTTGTTGGGGGACTGTTCTTGTTAATATGTTTTTTGTTACAGGCATGTCCAACCTAAGAGCTAAGAAGAGTAGAGGAATTTTTTTTATTTTATAGTTCTAATTATCCACCGTTCAAAAAATTTAATAATGCCCTAAAATTTTCCATACACATTTATAACTAATCTTAGCATATGTTCAATTAATACTCTGCCAATTCATAGCAATGGCAGAGTATTCTCAGTTGCTCCCTGATTTCATCTTTTAATATATTGTTGTCATTCATTTCACTTACCAAAACTTATGTGGTAGTTTAAATGAGTGTCCCCCATAGGCTCCACGTATTTAGACACTTGGTCCCCAGTTCATGGTGCTATTTGGGGAGGGTCATGGAACCTTTAGGAGGTATGACCATGCTGGAGAAAACACAGCCCTGGGGCCAGGCTTTGAAATTTCTTAAGCCTTAACGGATTTCCAATTTTGTTCTGCTTCTTGTGTTTGCTTAAAGATATGAGCACTCAGTTTTCTGTTCTGGCCACCTCCTGCCAGCATACCTCTCCACCATTGTAGACTTTCCCTCCAGAAACTTAAGCCAAATAAACTCTTCCTTCTGTAGGTTGCCTTGGCCATGATTTTTTTTTGTCTGATTTTCATATTTTATTTTTTATTTTTTATTTTTATTTTATGTGTATTCATATATTGCCTGCATGTACTTAAGTGCACCCATGTCGTGCAATGCCTGCAGAGAACAGAAGAGGCCATCGGATCCCCTGGAGCTGGAGTTTCAGACAGTTGTTAGCTGCCTTGTGGGTGCTGGGATTCGAACCCGGTCTTCTGCAAGAACAGTCAGTGTTCTTAACTGCTGAGCCATCTCTCCAGCCCCAGAGAGATGTAATGATGTAATGATGTTTTATTACAGCAACAGAAAAGTAACTGCTACTGCTATTTTTTAATAAACTTTTATCTGTTATATCAATTAAGAATAAGAAAAATAAGGGCCAGGCATGGTGGCACATGCCTGTAGTCCCAGCACTTGGGAGGCAGAGGCAGGTGGGTCTCTGTGAGTTCAAGGCCAGCCTGGTCTATATAGAGAGTTCCAGGACAGCTGAGGCTACAGGGAGACCCTGTTTCAAAAAGA
>NW_008360167.1:598143-601273 GCF_000622305.1 Nannospalax galili
ATTCTGTAATTCTTTATGTAGACTGAGACATTTGTCTGTGAATTTCTGATATGTATTATTTTTTCCTTCTTTCTGAAGCACTGTTAACATTTCTTGCTGATGATAAACTCCCATAATTTTTGTTTCTCAGAGAACATCTTTGTTTATCTCTCATTCTAAAGCACATGGTCTCTGAATACACAATTCTAGGTTGGCAGTTCTTTCTTTCAATACTTATTTCACTCCTGGTATAGCTTGGATCTGGAATCTCCACAAAGGCTCATGTTGGGAAGGCCTGGTACCTAGCTGTTGGTATTACTAGGATGCGGTGGAAATAGGAGATGGGCCTAGCTAAAGGTAGGACACAGGGAGATGGGGTCATGCTTTTGAAAGGTACATTTTGTCCCTAGCCTCTTCTCTATCCCTTCTCTGCTTCTTGGATACCACAAGGTGAGCAGCTTTGTTCTTTTTGATATATTTATTTTTATTTTATGTGTATGAGTATTTTGCCTACATGTATGCAAGTGCGTTCATGTCATGCAATGTCTGCAGAGGCTAGAAGAGGGCATTGGATCCCTTGGAACTAGTTACAAATGATTGTTAGCTACCATATGGGTTCTGGAAACCAAACCAGGTCCTATGGAAGAGCAGTCAGTGCTCTTAACCACTGATCCACTGCTCCAGCCCTAATTTTCTGTATTTTAAATAAGATAGTACTAGATTTATGTTTTACCATTTAGCTTGCTTGGTATTATTTTGGCTTACTGGATCTGTGTTTTGCTGTCTGTCATCAATTTCCAAAAATTCTAGCCATTATCATTTCAAATATTTCTTCTGTTCCTTTTGTTCTTTCTTTTTAAAACTTATTTTTATTTAGGCTGGTCAGATTTATTTTGTGGTGTGTGTGTGTGTGTGTGTGTGTGTGTGTGTGTGTGTACTCATACACATGAGCCATGATGTACATGTGCTGGTTAGAGGACAACTTTCAAGAGTTGGTTCTCTCCTTCCATGTTGTGGGCTCTGGAAATCAAATTCAAGTCACTGGATCTGCATGGCAATAGCTTTTACATGCTGAACCATCTTACTTCCCTCCTTCTGCTCTCTGATGGTTCTAACATTCACATGTCTATATTACACCTTCAGTAATTGCCACACAATTGTTGGATAGTCTGAGGGGTTTTCCTCTTGTCTTTCCAGTTTGCTTTTCTCTTGCCTTTTCAGTTTCTTTAAGTTAACTGGGTCTTTCTTTTGGAAATGTTAATTTCAAAAATTAAAGGATACTTATGGTGCAAACTTCAAAAGAGTTCATAATGAAAAGAAAATTTCCTTGCCTCTTTCTCTGAGCTATCACCTTTTCCTTTCCAGAGAATACATTTATATACTTGTGTCTATGTTTTCTTTATAAGTTTCTTTAAGAACTTATAGCATAACATAGTCATGTACCTCATGGTGGCATTTCAGTCAATAACAGACCAATATATAATGGTGTGGGGGCTCCTATAAGATTATATTAAAGCTGAAGATGTTCCTATTGCCTAGTGACATTCAGATATATATATATATTCCAATGCACTACCTATATGTTTGTGGTGATGTTGCTGTAAATAAGCCTACCACACTATTAGCTATATAAAACTATAACACAAATAGAATGTACTTGGTAAAGATAATAAATGGCTGCATTATTAGTTTATGTATTGGTTATATTATGTATTTATGTATAGGATTGTATTCATTTATTTTCTGTTGCTTTCATAAAAATACTCTCATGAAATCAATTTAAGGTAGAAACGGTTTATTTTGAATTACAATTCTGGAGGGGATACAGACCATCATGGTGGGAAGGTAGGACAGAGGAGTGTGAGGCCAGCAATCACATTGCATTGGCAGCCTAAAAGCAGAGAGCAGTAAGTAGGGCCAAGCTACAAAACCTCAAAGCTCACTCTCAGTGACGTACTTCCTCCAGCTAGGCCCTGCCTCTTAAAGCTTCCATACCCTTCCTAAACAGTGCCACCATTTGGGGACCAAATGTTCAAACATAAGTCTATGATGAACATTTCAGATGCAAACCACAACATTCTCTCTTTGGTCCACATAACTCATGGCAGACATCATACAAAAAGCATTTAGTCCAACTTTAAAAAACTCTCCATAGTATTTAACAGTCCCAATACTGTCCAAAAGTACAAAGTCTCTTTTGAGACTAGAGACAATCTCTTAACTGTAACCCCTTGTAAAATCAAAAGGCAAATTACCTATTTCCAACATATAATGGCAGAAAGCACACATTCTCATTCCAAAAGGGAGGAGTGGGGACATATTGAGAAAAGATTGGATCAAAGCAAGACTGAAACCCTGTCCTGAATGTGTCTCAAGCCACTGGCCTGAGTGTGACATCAAGAGTGTGTCACTGCTTCTCGGGAGAGCTTAGGACAGGTGCAAGGGACAGAAGAGATTCTCACACATGACTGTTTGATTGCAATATGCGTTTACTAGGTCAAAGCATAACAAACACACATCAATACAAACACTCAAGGGGAAACCCGGTTCTCTAGTAGTTAAGAGTCCCAAAGTCTCAGGGAGTACCTTCCAGAGGTTAAGCCTTCAGGAACTCCGTGTGGATAGGTTCTCTCATCCGCCGTGATTGGTGCACTCTCCCGGCTGTGGAGCTGTCTCTCGCAGGTTCTGATCATGTCCGGTCGTGGCAAACTCCGTCAGTCTCTGGCTCTCAGGCTCGGGTCCTCGATCAGGTCTCAGGCGAGGCTCAGGTCTGGTCTGGTCTCCGGCAGAGCTTCAGGCAGAGTTCAGGCTGGTCTCAGGTCTTGGGCGATGCGCCGGGAAGAGGCCCACCGAGTCAGCATCTGGTGTAGCCAAGCATCGATGAAGTCTTTGAGCTGTCATTTTTTATATGTTTTTTTTTGGCTGGAGTCCTTCTGACTTATGTCAGTAACTTCAGCGGTTTCTTGAGATATGGCTTCTCCCATAGGATTACTTATCTATCACACACAGGCATTCAAGCTACACATAGTTCCTGTGTGAAGTGATAAGTGAGCCTGAGAAGCCGAGAAGTTCCTAGTTTCTAGTTTCATTTCAAAGTCACTCTTAATATCCATCTTAATTTATTCCTAATTTCCTAATACATTCAGTACAC
>NW_008360167.1:602456-603142 GCF_000622305.1 Nannospalax galili
ATTATCTGTTTTAGTGATATCAGATGGATGAGTGAGATTTTTGCTGAATTGTACTCGTCCTCTGTATATCAATGCTGGGTTAGTAGTATCCTGATTTACATCATATTCAAAGTCTTTAAATGAATATAAGGCTAAATATATAGTATCCCACATTTGGTCATAATATACTGTTGATGATGCATTATTCTGGGGTTTGTGTGTTGCCCATTCAGTATAATGCCATTCTTCAAACATATCATTGTACATCAGCATGTAGAAATAATATGGTAAACCTGAATGATGATATTGGCCTATATTATGTCCTGTCATGTTCAAGTCTTTAAAGAAGGTTAAAGTAGTCTTAATATTATTGGCTTTATATTTTATTTCTGTTTCTGAAGGTAAGAAATCGTCTCCATCTATTGCTCTTACTATTGATACTGGATGTACTGTGACATCAGGGTCTACAAATTTTGCTGTCTTGACTTTATACATAGTTCTATTATAAGATATTCTGTTGACTAGTCTGTTAACTAGTCTAAGATCTTGGACTATTTCAGTAATATTTTCCACTTTAGCATCTACATCCCATGGGACTGGTAATTGATTATATTTTTCATGATGATAACAAATATAAGTCATTGATAAAGACTTATTTGTGTGTCCGATATATTTCCAATTTGTAGTATTTCCTTCACTAACTGTAA
>NW_008360167.1:603827-606291 GCF_000622305.1 Nannospalax galili
CTTTAACAGGTGCTGTATTAATGCTGGAGCTGATTCCTTACTGTTTATTGGTATTAATGCTCCATAGAATGGAAAGTTAGGGAAGTCTGCTAAGCATAGCAAATTTACTGAATCCCAATCTGTCATTTCTAAAGAATCTGAAATGACTTTTTTACCAACTTTCAGAGATATGTTTTTAAAAGATTTAAGTGTTTCTAGTGCATTTTTAGGACATGGATGTCCATATGGTTCTGGCATTGTGTGGAACATACCTCTATTGTATTTAAGAGGGTATGGGTATAGGGGTTGGCATTTGGTGAATTCATCACCTTTCATCCATGCTGAGCTATCACAAGGGTTCATAGTAGGTGTAGGCTCCTTACTGTTTCCAGTGGAGTCACCAGGGTCACTACTATCAGCACCATCTGTATTATCTTTATCTCCTGTTGGTAAATTTTCTGGTAATACAGAATTAATATAGTCATCCATATGCTCAAATGTTTCTTCTTGTATACCAAAAGACTTTGTGTCATAGGACGCATGTTCCATTGGTCCTTTGGCAAAAAGTGGTCTGTACCACCATCGTACAAAAGACATATTAGCACTAGTTCCACAATCAGTTAATTGTGAATATCTATCATCAGAGGCAATGGTGACATATGATGTTGTATCACCTGTATTCACTTTTACTCTTATCCTGTCATTGTTAAAGGGTTTTGCTACAACTACATTATATATAGGGTATGCTGCAGTAGTCTTCCCCGATTGAGACACCTTAAGGGAGTTGTAACATTTTTCTTGTTTTGAAGTTATTGGTTTGTGAAATGCTTGCTTTGAAACTATTGGTTGTATAAACGTGGGTTTTTGTGTAACGGTTGTGGGAGCCTATATAATCTTTACCTGAAATTGCCTCAGGGTCGATCGCTGCAAGTCTTGGAAGGACAGTCGGCCCCAGCTAGCTGGTTTAATAAAACTCTGCTTGATTTTTGCATCTCCATACTCATGCATTTGTTCTCCTGAAGAGACCCACTGAGTCACGGACCCTAACAATACCAAAAGACTTTGTGTCATAGGACATATGTTCCATTGGTCCTTTGGCAAAGAGTGGTCTGTACCACCATCGTACAAAAGACATATTTGCACTAGTTCCACAATCAGTTAACTGCGAATATCTATCATTAGAGGCAATGGTGACATATGATGTTGTGTCACCTGTATTCACTTTTACTCTTATCCTGTCATTGTTAAAGGGTTTTGCTACAACTACATTGTATATAGGGTATGCTGCAGTAGTATTTCTCCAATATTCTATAAAATGACATTTTAAAGGGTTTTGTTCATGTATATTAATGTCTGCTGTATAGGACATGTTGATCATATGTGATTTAAATGGAGTCCAATTATCTGACATAGCATTAAATTGTTCACATCCTGTGGCAAAGTGGTTATCTAAGCAATAACTATGTTTATGCCAAAATGAGTATGATTGTAGAATATATTTGTATATTCTTTGGCTGCTGTGCTAGCATCTGGCCATATTTTATATATGGTTTTATTAAAGGGGATTTTGATTTCATTATATGGCTGTACATGATCTACGAAGACATGTCTTGCTATTTTATCTGGGTCTTCTGTCTTTTTAGTAATAGTAGTAGTTGGGTCCTCCTCCTGATCACACAAGATTATGTGACCCAAAAGGACAAACATCAAATCCGGTAGCTTAGCTCCATGTCTGATCTCTGGGGCTTCACTTTCAAGAGGCTTAGGTGGGTCCGCCCCTCCAACTTGCTGCCTGAAACATACATCTCCCTCTTGGGCTGATTCTTCTCCTTCTATGCAGCCCTTCTTAGCCAGATGTCGCATGACTTTGGCATCTCTAACATCTTAGGATCTCCACCACCACCCAGGTTTCCCCTTTGTGCAGTGGCCTGTGATGGTCTCCTTGCTGGAACTAGGACCTTGTCACACATTACCTGGCTTTAGCAGCTCTCTGTGGGAAGCGAGCACAGCTGAGTCAGCCAGATGGCGCCCTGGCTGGCTGCCAAACCTCGTGCTGTTTACTCCAACTCTTGGCTGATTGCCAAGGCTCGTGATTCCCGCTTGCTTACTCCAAAGTATGGAGAGGCCAAACAGGTGCTGCCAGCCTGATGATCTTGCTACGTGCCTATGAGCTACACTCTGCCTGGCCGCTGCACATGTGTGAGCCCTGATTGATACCGGCTGGGGGGAGGGCTGTTGGAAACGCTATATAAAGAGCTGAAGTGTGTAATAGAGAGGAACCAGCATCATAGTGAGCCAGCATCATAGTGAAGAGAATACGAGAGAATAAAGGAGAAAGAGAAACAGAAGCTTGAACCTCACCTTGGTGTCTGTGTCGTCTTTCCTGGACTCTGCTGGACAGAGTCCCGGCTCGCGACAGAGAAGAATTTCAGGTTAATGATATTGACCAAATCTTAAACAGGATTGTAGAAGAGAATTTCCCAAA
>NW_008360167.1:611678-617479 GCF_000622305.1 Nannospalax galili
GAAACAGAAGCTTGAACCTCACCTTGGTGTCTGTGTCATCTTTCCTGGACTCTGCTGGACAGAGTCCCGGCTCGCGACAGCTCTCTATAACAACAGTGGGAAAAACCCATGACATATCTCAACCCCACATCTTTCTCATTTACCAAACCAGAAGTAGGTGGTACTGCCAAGTTCTGCTGCTGGCTCAGGATGGTGCCTGAGAGCCCTTTGGATCACAGTTTCAGCAGCTTCTTTAAGCTGAAGCTGGCAAAAACTACCTGAGGTGATTGTTTTCCAGGAGCAGGCAACTCCTTAGGCTCTGGATGAGGTCTGGCCCTCAGGGCACCTTTCCTGTTGTTCCAGTACAGAGCAGGAGGTTTCTTTTCAATGGAGATAATCTCTCCCAACAATTACAACCTGTTTTTCAGCACAAGTGTTGGCTGCAAAATTAAACTTCCCAGTATCTTTTCCTCTACAAACTACACATTTTTTTTTTATTTCTTTCTGCCCTGCTTGCTGCTTATTATCATTGAAGACCTGCATAAAAGTAACTAGTAATGACTATTCCACACACTCAATGTTTTGCTACCTTGAAATTTCCTCCACCAAATAAATTAGTCCATTATTTTTAAATTCACCTTTATGCAAACTCTCAGGACACAGGCAGATGCATCCAGATTCATTAATGGAATTTAGGCCTCTCACCCAGTTATTCATAAAGTCTTTGTTTTATGAAACATAAAGAGCCAAGTCTCCAACTGTTCACACTTTTCTTGGCCTTCTGGTCTTCCAAACTTCCACCAAAAAAATGGACCATGAAGCTCTACTTACTCTTACAAAGACTTTTCTAGTCTAAAGTTCCAAAATAGTCCACATTCGTCCCACAAACCATTTCCAAAGTCAGGTTTATTACAACAATAGCCTCATTCCAAGTACCAATTTATTTTCTGTTGCTGTGATAAATGCCCTGATGAAAACAACTTAGGGGGCTGGAGAGATGGTTCAGCAGTTAAGAACACTGACTATTATTGCAGAAGACTGGGTTTGAATCCTAGCACTCACATGGCCACCAACAACTGTTCTTAACTTCAGTTCCAGGGGATCCAACAGCTTCTTCTGTCCTCCTCAGGCATTGCACAACACAGGTGCACTTACTTATATGCAGGCAATACACGCATACACATAAAATAAAAATAATAAATAAAATATTTAGAAAAGAAAAACAACTTAGGTTGAAAGGATTTATTTCGGCTTATAGCTCCAAAGGGGATAACATCCATCACGGCAGAGAAACCGTGATGGTACAAACACGAGGCCAGCCTATCACACTGCACTGGCAGGAAGTGAGGCCAGGGTATAAACTTCAAACCCCACCCCTGGTGATGAACTTCCTCCAGCAAGGCTCGCCCTCCTAAAACCATAAACCAAGGCTAATGTGTGTAGGCTAGTTTTTAACCTATCCCAAAAAGGTTTAAAAAGTAAAAGTTTTAAATGGAAAAAGGCTTATAGAATAAAGATACAAAGAAAATATTTTTGTGTAACTCTACTATGTGTTTGTATTTTTTTATTGAGCTTTTAAAATTTCATACACTATTTCCCACTCACATCCAGACCCCATCCCCACCACCACCATCAAACTCTACTCACCCTGCCGTACATGCTGAGTCTTATTCATTCAGCCATTTGTACCCAAATGATCTTCAGTACAAATGCATCCACTGGAGTCTAGTCAGCCCAACCAGTGGTCATATGCAAGTCATGCTCACCCTCACCCAGCAGCAAACAGTCTCAAATAGTTCTTGATGTAGTGCTGACCTGCCACCTATTTCTCACCTCCCCTTTGGGCCCTTGTTTGAATGAGCTGACATGGGTCCTGTGTTGGACACCACTGCTGCCATGGGAACACATGAGCAAGCCTCCATTGGCCTGGAAACCTCCATCTCATTGTTCATGAACCAGCCCTGGCTCTTACAATCTTTCTGCCTCCTCCTTTACAATGGTCCCTGAGCTGTGGGTGGGTGAGGTTCCATATAGTCTACATCATACAGTCTACAGTCTCTTATTCTCCAAAACTTGCCCAGTTGAGGCCTTCTGTATGTACACAGTCTGATGTACATGGAAGCCTCACTAGTGAGAGTTGAGAGATACATGATCCCTCTCTTTACCCTGTATTCCACTATGTTCCATTAGCCTTGGTTGTAGAGATTTGACTGCAGATGTGTCGTCTAGTACTGCATGTTCCCTATGCCTGATCAGATGTGCAACTCTGCAGTAGCCTCCATCTGTTATAAAAAGAAACTTCTTTGATAAGTGACATGTTTGTCACTCTAAGGGACGTCTCTTCTCACACTGTGTTCCCTTCCAAGCAGTTCCCAGGTATACATATGCATTAATGTTCAGACACTCTATGTGCATTTCTCAGAGGGTTTATAGAGCATCACTTTTCCCTCTACGTTTCCTAGCCCCCCAAGATCCACTCATTTCTACTCTTTTTTCTCCCATCCATCCTCCCTCCTTCCTCCCTTCCCAGTACCAGTGCCCCCACCATTCCCACCCTCCCCCCAATACCTCCCAATCCCTGTCATCCTTCTGTTCCCAAGTTCCCTCACTCCCCCACACTATGGTCCTTTGCATATCCCTCCCTCCTCTCCCCCTTGCTAATTGAGTTTTTCAGTGTCCCTCAGGTAGCATCTGTTCCCTACTGTCTCCCTTTCAGGTTGTTTCTTTTCCTTTACCTCCATGTATCCTTTGCCTTTACCTGGCTCCTGCTGTTACTTCAGAATTTATACACTCACATATAAGGGATTAGTGCTACAATCCACAAATGAGGGAAAACATACATTGCTTGCTTTTCTGCATTTGTGTTACTTCACTTAGTATAACACTCTCTAGCTCCATCCATTTACCTGAAAATTTCATAATTTCATCTTTTCTAACTACTGAGTAGAACTCCATTGAGTAGATGTACCACATGTTGAGGGACATTTAGGTTGTGTCCATTCCTTAGCTATTGTGAAGAGAACAGCAATAAACATGGATGTACAGGTATGTCTACAGTACAATGAGTCCTCTGGGTATATGCCAAGGAGTGGTATCACTGGATCATATGGTAGATTCATTTTCAGTTTTTTGAGGGTTCTTCACACTGTTTTCCATAGTGGTTGCACAAGTTTGCAATCCCACCAGCAGTGAATGAGCGTTCCTCTTTCTCTACATCCTCTCCAGCATTTGGAGTCTTTCATTCTCTTGATCTTGGCCAATCTGACTGGAATAAGATAAAATCTTAAAGTGGTTTTGAGTTGCATTTATCTAATTACTAAGGTTGTTGAACACTTTTTAAGGTGCTTCTTAGACATTTTTATTTCTTCTCTTGAGAACTCTCTGTTTAGGTTTATCACCTATCTTTTTATTGGTTCATTTATCTTCTTATTTCTTTCTTTTTTGAATTCTTTCTATATTTTGAATATTAATCCTCTGTTGGATGTGTATCTGGTGAAGTTTTTCTCCCACTCAATGGGTTTCCTCTTCCCTTCCTTAGTTATTTCTTTTGCTGTACAGAAACTTTATAATTTAGTGAGGTCCCTATGTGTTTGTATTTTAAGCTAAGTGTTATGAAAAGAGTCCAAAAGGTTTTTTTAAATATTTTATTTTTCAATTATGTGTATATGTGAAATGGGGGAAGGTTATGCACATGAATGCAGTGCTAGAGTTACAGGCTGCTACGAGCTACCTGCTGGAAGTTCTGGGAATTAAACCCAGGTCCTCTGGTACAGCAGTATGTGCTCTTAACTGCTGAGCTATCTCTCCAGCCCATGACCTCACAAATCTTTAAATTCAAAGTTTATAAATTAAAACTGTTGCAGTAAGCAAAGGTTAATTTATTACTGAAGAAAGAAATATTTAAAAATAAATTTAGCGTGGTCTCTGCTTACAGTGCTTAAAAAGTCTCCAGTAGTGTACAGTTAGTTCTAGGCCTTCCCAGCCAACTACCACCCATTCACTGACTGACCCTGTGTATCAGTCCTGCCAACACATTTTATGTTAAGTGCACTTTGCAGATGTGCTATTTTTAAATCTTTTATGCTTTGTTTTTACTGCATCCTTTCTATGTTTGAACTGATTTTTTTTCATGTAACTTTGAGTTACCATTGCCTACAATATTCAGTGCAGCAGCATGCTGTATGCCTTCTTATCCTAGCCTGGTAGACTACACTAGATAGTCTAGACATGTAGCATGCTGTGTGCCATCATTTGTGTAAGAACACCTTATGTTTGCATAATGATAAAATCACTTTATGATACTTTTCTTAGAAAGCATTAAGGGACACATGACTGTGTGCTTATAACATTCTTTATCTTGTTGTTTATTCTTTGGAATATTTTAGAGATTCTATATTGGTACATATAGAGCAGAAACTCTGGAATTTCTCTTCTTTTCAGTGATCACATAGTCACCCATTGTGTGTATGACTTACAACTTAATCAGTTTTGTTCTGATGAACTGTAAGGCCTAGTCACTGTGGATATTGCAGATGAAATTCCTTAATTATTTGTTATTTCACCATGGAAAAATATAAGAAAAATTTCTAGGAATAGAATTTCTAAGTAAAAACTGTTGTGATTTTTTTCAATTTTGATAGGTATTGCCATATTATTCTCCATGGGTATTGTTGAAACTGCTTCCACCAAGAAAGTGTGATATTAATAACACCTCACCAGCTGCAGCATGTTTAACAACTGTTTGGCATTTTCTAACATGAGAGGTAAAATTGTATCTTATTGTAGTTTCATTATGTTTTTCTTATTTTGAATGACAGTAAGCTTTATATTACATATGTTTGTTTCCTTTTGTGTGAAGCATTTATAGCTTCAGTTGATAATATTGATTTGTAAGTACTTTCTTTTATGGGGAAGATGAATTTTTGAGACAGGATCTCCTTGTAGCACCAGTTGGCCTGGATCTCAATATGTAGACTAGGTTAGCCTCAATCTCACAGAGATCCACCTGCCTCTGCCTCCAAAATGCTGGGATAAAAGGTGTGTGCTACCATGCCTGGCTTTGTAGGTAGTTTCTTATGAATTAAGGAAGTAAACGCATTGTCTGAGTTATGAGTTGCAATTTTCCTCCCATGCTACAACTATTTGTCTTTTTGTTTATAAACCTTTGCCATGTATAAAATTTTTTAGGTGCTTAAGTCCCAATTTTCTGTTTTATGGCTTCGGGATGTTGTAATGGAACATGTCAGGATTTCTTCAAATACACTCATACTCCCTCACACATTTCTAGTTTGATCGCATGGCCTGTCAGGGAATCTGCCTCCAGGCCCACTTTCCAGAGGGTCTACCCCTCCACTCACCACACAAGCTGTTTTGTCAAGAAGCTTCCCTTTTCTCCCTATTTATTCACCCATTACATTTTTATTTACAGGCTCAAAGATTCTTATTTTATCCTTGGCTTATAATCCTTCCTTCAGTTGTTGCTGTTTTTTTTTACAATGAGAGTCTCTTTAAACTGATTACAATATTTTTTTCACATATCTCCTCATGCACTATTTCTGGGACAAAGTGTTCCAAGCTCTCTCTGTTCTAGCCCCCTTCTCAAAGCCAATCATTTCTTCAAAAGGTTCTTATTCATTTTAATATACACATACACATAATGCACACTTTTATACATGCACATTTTTCTGACTCTGTGTCTAGCTACACATGTTAGACACAGAAAGAAGAAATTCTGTTACAATACAGCATCTTAGGATTCTCTTGGGTCCTTTCAGTAATTATGTCTGCCTTCTCTGAGCCCAAGAAAGTTGGCTCTTATTCTC
>NW_008360167.1:617547-619997 GCF_000622305.1 Nannospalax galili
AACCAAAACCATGGTGAAAAACCAACCAACCAAATGTTTTAATACTGATCTACAGTTATCTTTGTCTGTATCTTCTATATTAAAACTACATTATAAAAGTTATATATTTGGTGGATAAATAGGCTACAAAATTTCTGTAAAAGTGTCAAATTAGTCTGTGAATATATAACAAGTAGAATAAAACATAAAATCCAAAGTAGTCCCAAGTAAACAACAACTGCTCAAGATGGAATCCCACATCATTAGGGCAGAACTTTTGGGGTTGGACCACTAGGACAAACATTTGGAAAGAGATAAAATTTGATTTGGCCAAGCATGACAGTGTACCTGGACTGCAAGAAAATATTTAGAACATGTATCATAAGAAAAGGAAGAGTATCTTTGATACTTAAACTTGAATTTTAAAATGTTTCCAGATCAAAAAATTAAATAAATAAATAAATAAATAAAACATTCCAGATCAGTTTTCTACATTTGCATCAACAGTAGCAAAACAGTTTTATTTTCTAAGAGAAATATAGTCTCTTAAGAGCCCAAACATCATCCCTGAGGCACCTCCATTCATGTGCAAGTGTGTATTAGGGAGTCTCCATATCGGGGCTGATGGCGTGACAACTCTTCAGGTAGGGGAAGTGAGGCTGGGAGATAGCAGGTTCAAGGCCTGCAGGTCTACTCAGTGAGTTCAAGGCTAGGCTGGACAAGTTATCAAGACTCTGTCTCAAAACAAAGACATTAAAAAGAAGCTGGGCAGTACTTGGCTTAGAATGTGCAAGGCCTAAGTTCAGTTTCCAGTACCATGAAAAGAGAGAGAGAAGAGGAGGAAGAGAAGGGGAGGTGGAAGGAAGAAAACAAGAGTGTTTCCCAGAGGGAGAAAAAAATAGCAGAGGCGTCATGGGAAATGGAATAGAATGGGAACAAGGGCTGCCAAGCAGCCTTCTGTACCCCAACCATTCCATACGTGGACACCATTTATTTTGATCATATTCGCTCCTCCACTCTTCCTCCTGATTCCTCCCAGACCCAGCTCCACCCTCAAAACTTTGTGTCCTCTTTATTATTATTACTAATTTGTAACCAGAAGCTCAGTTTGTGCTGCCCACATGCTCATGTGTGTGGGGCCACCCACTGGAGCATGGTTGACCTACCAAGGGCCATACCCTTAAAGGAAACTGACCCTTCCTCCCCCAGAAGTCATCAACTGTCCATAGCTCCCCAGAAAGGGGTGGAGACTCATGAGCCCCACCTCCTTCCATGCTGGAGTGCAGGTCTTGTGCAGGCATCAGTCACAGATGCTGTGAGCATGGGCACAGCAGTCCTGCCATGTCCAGGAGACACTGCTTTGTTCCAGTCTGTCCTGATGTCTTATTTGTGACTAAGCACTTATCACTTATCTTCACTTTGACTGATTGTGAGCTTCTGCATTAACTGCCATTAACTACACAAAGAAAGTTCTCTGATGAGATATGAGAATTGTGCTAATCTATGGGCATAGGGTTATGAATTTAGAAGGCAGGTGGGTGCTATGCCCATTTAATAAAATAATAGCAGAAGGCTCACCTTCAGAGCTTATGAGCCCTCCAACAAAGGGTTCTTGGCCAAATTTGTAAATTGAGGCATGTGTTTCCTCCTATGGACTAGACCTTCAAATTCAAATTCAAGTTAAATGTGGTTGGTTTCCCCCATAACATTTGTGCCACTATTACACTCATGGGCATACCTTGCCACACTGGTTGTTAGGGTAGCATATAGAATTCACAGTCTAATAAGACTGTTGATACTCCCTCCCACAAGCAATCTACATAGTGCCTTTCAGTAGTCAAGAGAGTAAGCTTCTTGGTCAGTACTAACTTGATTTCTCCCATGTCCTAAGGCCCAAGTATGTGATGTCTTCAGCAATAGGTTCTTACTATCAAGTTCTGGTGGGTAACCAAGAGCACTGACAATAGCTTGTATTGTGTCCAACAAATTGAGGGGAGATATCCCAGACCTGACAGTGTGCTTTTGGTCAACCTATGGCTTATGTAAGGAGTGTTGGGAGCCTGAGGCTCAGCCATTTCCCTGTTGGGAGCCTGAGGCACAGCCATTTCTCAAATCTGCTGACAGACCTAAGCTGGCTACTATCCAGCCTGCCCACAACCTTGGCCCACAACCTTGGCCCGCGGCCTTGTTCTCTTTTCCAGTAAACAGCCCTGTTCTCCAGTAATCAGTAGATTCCTCCCTTAGAGTGCGTCAGGCCCCTGTGTTCTGATTGATTTGATTACTCATTCTTCACCTCTTTGTTCTCATTCTCTATTTAAACTCATGCTTGTGCTTTAATAAATGAGACTTGATCAGAGCCCTGTCTTGTCTCCATTTCTCTTGCCACTTGCCTCATCCACGTCCCCACTCCCCAATCCAGGTACTTCGTGGCAGTTTCCGTGGGTTGGAACTGAATCATGCTGCACTGGGTA
>NW_008360167.1:620075-638197 GCF_000622305.1 Nannospalax galili
AGTGTTTGTTACTCCTCCGTACTAAACTCTACTCTACTATCCCTCTCCCCACTTAAACCACCCTATTCATTAATCTCTTTTTCCCATTCATACTACCTGTGTTCTACTATCCCCCTCCCTTAAGATCATTTTTCCCCCTTATCACCAATGCCTTCTTTCTAGTTTCCTTGATTCTACAGGTACTCCAAGTTAAACACAAACCCAAGGATTCGACACTAGGATCCACATATGAGTGAGAACATGTGACGTTTGTCTTTCTAAGTCTGAGTTACTTCACTCAGTATAATATTTTCTAAATCCATCCACTTACTTGCAAATTTCCTAATTTCATTTTAATGTAGACGTTTGATATTCAGACGCAAAATTCTGGCACTTGAAAACAATATGGGAGCAATTTGTCATGACTGCATTGAGGAATTTGATATTCTAAGTGAGATGCAAAAAAAATACAGGCTGAGACAGCACATACAGTTATTGGCATAAAAGAGAATTTCAATGTGTTAAATAGACTATATCTTTGTAAATAAAATTGTAAGAGCTGGAGGAAGGGGTGGAAGTTGTGGAATGCTGTCTTCAGGCCTTGCATTTGTGAACTCAATAGCAGCTGTGATTACCTTCATAAAGCCTAAACAATATCAGGCCTGACATCATTCTGTCATGGATGGGGAAGAGGCTCACGAGTCTTCTGCCAGGAGCTATTGGTAATTAATGGTTGTTGAGGGAAGGGAAGACATATTTTTATCGGTGTAGTCACAGGAAGATGCCTACACTCCTGTAAATAAGCCCTCACCCATGCTCATGAAGCAACCCAAATTAAACTCACTGGATCACAAAAGAAACCACAAAACTAAAAGTAGAAGACTAGTTGGAAAGAGGAAGGGGACCAGTGGGTGGCATGGGAGAGGGACAAGAAAGGATAAAAAGAGGTATGATCAAAATATTATATATATATAGAGAGAGAGGGGGGGTCACAATGAAACCCTTTATCATGTATAATTAGTATATGCTGATAAAAATTAAATTTAAAAAAGGATATCTTTCTTTGTAAGTATTGTTCTCTTCATAACACATTTTAAAGTCAATGATATTTGAGGTATGAGGGAAATAATTGGCCTAATTAAGCCAATTGCTATGTATGAATATCTACAGGGGATATATAATGACTTTGTAAAAATAAAGTTTATTTTGTAGAAAAGCTTTAGGTTTGTAGAAAACAGAGAAGCTAGTACAGAGTTTCCATGAAACACTCAGTTTCTCTGTTAACATGTTAGTTGGAAAATTTATGGTACAATTTTAGTATGGCTAATATGTTGCAATTAGTGAATCAACTCTGAAGGGCTTTGAAGAATGGCAGTCTAGGGGTGCTGAGATGGATCAGTGGGTAAAAGACGCTTTTTGCTCAAGCCTGAAGACCTGAGTTCAATCCCCAGAATCCACATAAAGATAGAAGGAAAAAATTGATTCCACAAAGTTTTCCTCTGACCTCCACATGTGTAATGCGGCATGCATACCCGCATTTCATACAGAGAGAGGGAGGGAAGGGAGAGGAAGGGAGAGAAAGAGAGAGAGAGAGAGAGAGAGAGAGAGAGAGAGAGACCTAAAGTCTACTATTTCTTCAAATTTTCTTCTGTTTATTTCATATTTTTTCATTTTCAGGATATCCAAGACACACATTTGGTTGCTATGTCTTCTTAGAGTCCTCTTGACAATGACAGTTCCTCAGCATTTTCTTTGTATGTGTGCTGTATGCATGTGTATATATTTGCAAATGTGTCCACATGTATATGCAAGAGGCACACACATGTGTGTACACACATATGGAAGCCAGAGATCTCTGACTGAAACTCACCAATTTGGCCAGGCTTGCTGCCCAAAAGACCTAAAGTCTACTATTTCTTCAAATTTTCTTCTGTTTATTTCATATTTTTTCATTTTCAGGATATCCAAGACACACATTTGGTTGCTATGTCTTCTTAGAGTCCTCTTGACAATGACAGTTCCTCAGCATTTTCTTTGTATGTGTGCTGTATGCATGTGTATATATTTGCAAATGTGTCCACATGTATATGCAAGAGGCACACACATGTGTGTACACACATATGGAAGCCAGAGATCTCTGACTGAAACTCACCAATTTGGCCAGGCTTGCTGCCCTTCGAGCTCTAGGGATCCTCCTGTGTCCACTCCCTCAGTGCTAGGACTGTCATCATGCCCAGTTTTGTACATGGACACTGGGAATCCAAATTCAGGTCCTCATGCTTGAGCAGTAGTCACCATATTGGTTGGGCCATCTTCCCAGGCCCTTACCGGTTTTTAATGACCTTGACATTTCTGCCAATATTGATCAAGTATTTTATAGGATACTCCTCTATTACCATTTATCTGATGCCTCCTCATTCCCTCCAAGAGTAAATTGAGATATTGGGTGGATTACAGAGGAAAACCACACGTATAAACTGTTGCTCTTGTCACAGTACGTCCAGGTGTGATTGTTAATTGATAACGATGTCAGTGTCTTGGCTCCAGCAGTATTTGACAAGTTTCTCCACAAGAAAGTCACTCTTCTTTCCTCCTTCCACATGGCACTATTTGCAAGGAAGTCATTGTATGCACAGTTCATATTTTTAATAAAATATATTTTAACTTTCCAAAATGGAACAAAGTATTTGTTTCCATGAAGCAGATGAAAATGTTGAACCAAGGAATTAAGGACCAAAACTGTGAGCTTTCCTAGAAATTGATTCTAAGTATTCAGATGTAAGGAGGATTTTTCTGCAACTGGCAGGTTGGGTCTATTGTTACAATGTAGCAGTGAAATGCCATGCTGTCCTTTCCCTCAAGCCAGAGCAAGTGTCCAGCTCTGTCAAGCTCAGTTCTACAGCCAGACAGGGATGCTTGGTCTCAAACATTGAATCTCTGCTTAGTTGATCTGTTAGTATAATTAGTCATTTAACTTTTTTAAAAGGTCATATTACCTTCTCAACAAGAAGTTAATGAGAGACCCATTTCAAATTCTGGTAAGGAAGAAAAAGTTGGTTCTTTAAAGAATCAATGGTTTGCAGTAAATTTAAAGGAAAGTAATATTTTTCTCATTGATACACGTAAAAACCACAGCCAGGGCATCTCTATTCTGTTATTGTTTAAGCTGAAGGCTGCAACTGCAAAAAAAAAAAAAAAATGGTACCATGTCCTCATAGAGATAGAGATAGCAGAGTAAAAACAAGAAGAAAAATGATTGAACAATTTCACCAGACATAAATAAAGCTAAGATGAACCTCTCTTAACTCCCTGGTTCTTTGTTCTAAAATTTGGTACAGTAAGATCTCTATTTAGGCATAATTAATAGAATGAGTTGTCTCCTATGGTAGAGATGAGAAGAATCAAATGACCTTTCATTTCAACTCTGGTAAAATTAACATTTTCTCTCCAAAATGTTGTAAGAATGGACAGTATTTGCTCTATGTTTTTTTAAATTTTTTAAAAATACTTTATTATTTTTATTATGTGTGTATGAGTATATTGTCTGCATGTATGTAAGTGCACCCATGTCATGTAATGTCTGTGGAGGTCAGAAGCAGGAGTTGGATCCTCTAGAACTGGAGTCGTGGACAGTTGTTAGCCACCATGTGGGTGCTGGGGACCTAACCCTGGTCCTCTGCAAGAGCAGCCAGTGCCCTTCACCACTGAGCCGTCTCTCTAACCCTGTGTCTGCTCTGTAACAAATGACAGCCTGTGTAACAAAGGTAAAACTGTGTGGTAGAACAGAGGCACACGGCATGCTGGCTTCTAGACAGTGTTTATCAGGGGTGCAGTTTCTGGTCTTTCCTAGTATTGTTAGGATGTTCTTGATATTGATATGTCCATAGTAAGCTGGAGCAGAATCTAGCGACAGTGCAGCTGTGAGGTGCTGCATTGTCTTTGCCCTGCTCAAAAGAAAACTGTTACCTTCCTGGCCCTGCCTGCCACTGTACCCAAACCACAGGAATACTTGGTCTCAGACATAGCTACCAATTTAAGCACTGCCTTGGCATGATTCTTCAAAATTGGGCATATTAGTGTTTTATGGGTGGTGACAGAAGGAAAAAGACATTATCAGAAGGAAATTCAAATAAGGGATAAACTGTATTTTTATCACTCCTGTCTTATTTCAATTTCATATTTACAGTATTTATCCACTGAAAGTTGGTTTGAAAGGAAAATTTATATATAGTCAGTAACTATTTTGTATCATACAAGAATGGATAGTAATTGGCTTTTGAATCAGAATCTGAATATGTACTATCAGATGACAACTTCTTGATTTTCCAATATAAGTAATAAGTAATGCATATTGTTATAAGCTAGTCTCTACTGCATGTGAAAACTAGATCCTCAATTGAATATTGATCATCTGGTGAAATAAACTTATGTTTTGGTTTAGAGGCAATTTTTGTCAACCTTGAAAATCAAATAATCTCGTTACTTTGTAACATGGTAAGATTTATTTAAATTACACTTGAGATTTATGATTGGTCAGTATACACTAAGAAAAATATGAATTGTAGCTCAGATTTTGAGATGCAAAGGAAAAATCAATTCCTCTATACTTGGAACTTGAATCATGCCTTGGTACTTGTGCTCGATAGCTTTAGCATCAACTTGACGCACCTGGGTTGAGGGAGCCTCAATTGGGGAATTTCATCCATTGGATTGGCCTGTGGCCATGCCTGTGGGGTATCTTCTTGATTATTAAGTGATATGGGAGGGCCCAGCCCACTGTGGATGGTGCCACCCCTGGGCAGGTGGGTTTATGTAGTATAAGAAAGTAGTCTGAGCATGGGTCAGGAGAACAAGCCAGTAAGCAGTGTTCCTCCATGGCCTGTGCTCCAGATCCTGCCTTCAGGTTCCTGCCCTGAGTTCCTCCTACCTTGGGGTCCCTGATGAACTGTGACCCAGGAGATGTAAGGCAAATAAACCCTTTTCTCCCCAAGTTGGTAGTAGTGGGAGTGTTTTGTCACAGCAATGGAGAAACAAACTGGAACAGTACTAATACAACGATATCTTTGTTTTTTAAAAATACGGTAGTTTATTGGACTAGATGACAAAGTAGAGATCAGTAATAGCCTAAGAGTGATTTAGAAACAGACTCATAAGCAAACAGTCTGTTGTTCAGACAAAGAATGGGTCATATTTTCTATTTGTTTTTCCCTTGTCTTAGTTCTTTGATATTTTAAGATGCTTTAGCAAGGACTTTTTCCTCGTTTGTTTTGGTTTGAGTTTTTTTTAAGGCAGGGTTTCATAGCATATTTGAGACTGCTGTGAAACTCACTGTGCAGCCCAGCGTGATCTTGAACTCAGGCACTCCTCCCGCCTTAGCCTCCCATATGCTGGTATTACAGATATGTACCACCATACTTGCCTGCGAGGACAGTTTTTATTTGTTGTGATGTTTTGGTAGAAAGTTGTGGTGGCTCAACCACTTGTGTTACAGTTTGAGAGAGGAATTGAGTAGGAGATAAATATGGGTTACCAGGATAAATCTTCAGAGGTAAATTTTTTTCCTGCCTTTAAAAGAGTTTTAGGTGCTGGACCAAGGCTGTATAATAGAACTTTCTATGATGATGAAAATGATCTGTATGTGCACTACCCAGAACAGGGGTGGCAACACATGGCGATAGTGACACGAGAACAATGCAATGGAAGAACAGAACTCTCATTTTATATGTTTACTGATTTATATCTAAATTCACAGGTGGAGAGTGGCTGCGGACAGCATAATCCTAAGCAATAGTGTTGGATTTCCAGAGTTTATAGCTGCAAAGATGTGCCAAACAGACAGCATAGCTATTCCTTTTGCTTCATTCCCGGTGTTGGCATCTGTCCCAGGCTGACGCTACTCTTGACTTTGGTACGGTCTTTAATGTTAATCCCGAACTTAGTACTGTCAGCTGCTTTATAAATAATGCTCTTGCTGCCTGACAAAAACCTTGTTTTAGGACTGGAGAGATGGCTCAGCAGCTAAGAGCACTGGCTGTTCTTGCAGAAGATATGGATTCGAATCCCAGCACTCCTGTGGCAGCTAGCAACTGTTTGTAACTCCAGTACCAGGGGATCCAACACCCTCCTCTGTCCTCTGTGGCACTGCATGACATGGATGCACTCACATACATGCAGGCATAACACTCATACACATAAAATAAAAATAAGTCAACATTTTTAAGAACCTTGTTTTACTGCAGTACAAGCCTTGAATCCTTTTGTACTAACCACAAAGGAATTTTTTCCTTGAGATAAAGTTATCAGATAAATGTTTCATCTAGAAACACTATGCAATTTTGACAAATGAACTGCCATATTATGCAGCTCATGTAATACTTGGTAAATAATGATGCTCAGAACCAGCAGCAGGGAGTTAATTTGGGAGAAATTCTATAACCATAAAGATTAAAGACTCTAGAAGATTCTGTGTGACATTGAGCTTTTCTATAACACCACAGTGAGGGAAATGCAGAGCGCATAGTGACCTTTAATTTTTGGAATGACAGTGTTTTGAACACCATTTTTACTATTGCTTCTAGGGGAAATGTGATTCTTGATTTTTACATGTAAGTTATACATACTGTTATAAGCTGGTCTGCTGTTTTATATATACAAATAGCATTTCAACATTTTGTGAAACATTTAATAGACCCAAAGGTACCATTTTAATAGGTTTAAAGTAGGTAAACAAATACTTTATAAGTACATATTTATAAAGCTTTTAGTATATACCACAGCACTCACATTCACACATATGTTGCACATACACAATTCTTAAGGGTTGTAAAAAGTTTTTTAAATAATCCAATGCACAGAAAAAAATGAATGAAAGAAGAAAATTCTAAGTGGCCACTGTTATTCAGTTATTCAGAGGAATTCTGAGGCAAACTGACCTCTGTCCCATATTGTTCTAGCATGGAATGACATACAATTACATGGAAACACATATGACCACACCTAATACAATTATATCACCAAAGTAAAGAGTTCCCATCTGTGTCTTTGGAGGGAGCAAGGTTAGGTCTTGGGGAATCTGTAAAGCTGTAATTTGTTTGTTGTCTGTGTCTCAGGTACCTTAAGTTCTGTTAGGTAGTCATGTCAAGGGTCAGTTTTTCAGATCTCAGTTGTTTAACATTGAGAAAGCAATGTTTAACAGCCTACGGGTGGAGCCTGAGGTATCTGTATTATTGAAAGACGTTGGGTTGACATAGTTATTTGGGTTACTAAGTTTTAGGAATAGTGTTTTTAAGGTTCTCGGGGTCAGACTTATCCTAACTCTTAAGGTTACATCATAGCAGTAAGTCTAAGTAAGGAAATAGAAGCAAATTTCCTATGATGATCCAGAAAGAGACAAGTACTCAAACTTCAGGAGTGGAACAGAGCATCCTCTAATGCTAATTCTTGGCACAAGACCAGAAGGTTAGAATGCCCTCCTTCCTGTCTTTAGCTATCCCAAGCGTCCACAGGGACGACCCCTGGACAGAGCCTCAAAAGAATTAGAAACACTGGTTTGTGTGCCAAGTAGTCTGGGGCTTACTCTTCCCCAGCCAGGGTGTATACAGTTGTCTTACTTTGTTTCTTTCTCTCTCTGGGGATTAAATCCCCAACTTGGGTGAAAGATCTTACTATGAACATCCTTGAGGTATTTTTTTCTACCTCACTGGAATAAAGTCTCTAGTTTAAGAAGCTCAGAAAATAAATAAATAGATGAAAATGAAGAGGAAAGAAGAGCCAACCAAACACAGCCCAGACGCAGTGTCTAAGAGACTGTATGAATCGCCTCTTTCGTTCTAAATTCCCGTTAGAGCTAAAAGCACGTGTATAGGGTCTTTGGTTCAGGGGTGGGTCATTTTGTTTTGTTGTTCATTTATATTTAATCCTCAAGGATCTTTTTCCTTAGGAATTGAATTTTTCCTGTTTTGGAAAATGCATCTAAGAGGCCAATGAATAGAATCTAGAGTTCTCTTAGTTTCAGGGACTAAATTTCCTAACCAGCAGGGGTCAAGAACTACAAGTTGTCTGGGACTCAACAGTAATGTATTGCTTGATTCCAGGGTAACTGGGTTGATAAGAACCAACACGCTCAAAAATTTACTGGGAATTGGGGTAGCATGTTTTCCCCACAATTCCAGTGTTACATTAATCAGGAGAACCAAGCTTTCTGACCATGAGAGTCAGGACCTACAAACAGCCTCGATTGTCAGGAATTATGCTTTACATTTTGTTTTTCCCACAGAAACGGTATAACTTCCTCCTTATGATATGTCACTTTTTATTAAGTATCTGGAATGATTAGGAAAAAACTGAAAAGAAAAAGCAGCCTATTCTGGCCACAATGTGTTGGAGGCACTGAGTAAACCAAGTTCCCTTCAAAACACAACAGATACATTATACAAAATGTCTTAACACCAAAAGACCCGCCATGGAGATCTAGTATTCCCTTTGCATTTATTGCTCAAGGGAATGCCTTGAGCAATAACAGCCATATAACAGCTGTCTATAGCAAATGAACAGCAAATAATTGACAGCAGCTAGGATATAATAGAAGTAAATAAAGCATAGAGTATAATTAATTGGGAGTTCTGAGAATAGAAAGGAATTATCATTTTAGCCTGACTAGAATCCGTTATTGCTTAGGGAGGAGGGTTTATCCTTTGGGCAGAATAGAGAGGATAGCATTCAGTCTGGCTTGTTCGTTTTTAGGCTGTGCCACTGTGTCATATCATTTTTCAATCTGAGTCCACTGGAATAAGTCTCCAGACTTGAAACCTTTGTCCCCATTTGCAATTGTCTCTGTAAAGAAGATGAATGTAAACTCCACTGAAAGGTACCAGTGTTCAAAGTCACAAGCAGTAAGATCCTGCAGGGTATGGAGTCAGCATTCAACTTACAAACATCCCTTTTCCTCCACCCCTGGAACCTTCAGGACAGGTGTCTGGGAGGTTATCTCAGATGAAGAAGTGGGAAAGAGTTGCCATAAAGTCCTTTCTGGAGTCCTATTTGGGTCTCCTGTGTATATGATCCCAGTAGACCTTCAGGAAAGAAAAGAAAGAAAGAAATTTGGAAAACAGGTTTGGGAGGTACAACTTAAAGTGTGTGTCACAGCAAATTCTTGGGTACAGTGATCCCTTGGATGCTCAGTGATAAGAGAGAGAACATTGTATGCATACTGCCATCTTGGCCACATGGGCACAGCCATTTTGACCGTGTATTTGCCACCACTTTGTCCCACAAATATCCTCTTTGCCAGGATGAGTGTGTTGCCTTGTCCCAATGATACATCTGATATAAGGACTTTAGAACTTTCTATTGTAGGGCTTTTGGCAGTAACTATTGATTACTGGGCATTAGCCATCATGGGTGGTCTAGCTGACATCTGATTTTAGAGGCTAAAGTTAGTTTCTCCAGGGCGTTATTTGGGTCTTTCAGGAAGCAACAGATTCCTCTCAGAGAATAGGGCATTCTGGGAACTTTAGTGCATCCCTTTTGGCTTCAGAGTTAGCTCCTATTTGTCTTTGTCACTGGGTTGTCCCCTTTCTGATGTCTGGGATAGTGGATTAAAGTCACTAGAGCGGGCAAAAGGACTGCATCCAGAAACCTAAGAATTTCTTGAGAATGTTTTATAGGGGTCCCAGCTGTCATTAGGAGGCCTCTTTTCTTCCACATCACTATGTGGGAATGGAGGGTGAGGAGGACGTATTTGGAGTCTGTATAAATATAGACTTAATTTGGGACAATTCCAGCACTCAAATGAAAGCTATCAGCTTGGCCAGTTGAACACTAGAAATTTTAGATTATTGGTCCTGATTCAAGTACATCAAAGTCTCTGACTATTGCATATCCTGTGTATGGGATTCCTTCTTTTGCAAAGGAACTTGCATCCATATAGATGACCAAAACAGGGTTTTTTTAGGGGATGATTTAAGAGGTCAAAATGGGCTACATAGCTTTCCATGAGGACTCTTCACAGAACTAAAGAAGCTCACCTTCCTCCTCTGGCACATAGGTGGTTGGGTTTAAGTTCTCACGGGTCTCAGGGGTGATTTCAGGCCCCTCAAGGATGAAAACCTGATATTTAAGGAACCTGATGACAGGAGCCAAAGGTTTTAGAACTTAGAATGGCCCTGTGTCATGAGGCATGTGAACAGTGAGGAGGCACCCCAATGTAAAGTTTTGAGCCTCAAGAATCAAGAGTTCAGCAGCAGCAATTGCTGCTAGGCAGCCATGCCAGCCCTTGTTACCTGATCTAATTCCTTACTCAGGTATCCCTTGTACAGGTTACGAAAAAGCACGTATGAACTGCGTAGCTTCCCCCGTCTCTCAGTTGCATACAGGTGAAGCAGGCTGAGTAGGCAAGCCCCTGGCACGAGTCTTGGTTAGTGTCTTTTTAAGTTTCTGGAAGACTCGCTGAGACTCAGAAGTCCCTGAGATTCAGCCTCCTTGAAGGTTTGATATAGGGGTTTAGCTGGTTCTGTGTAACCAAGGATCCAAATTGTACAATATCTTGTGACTCTCAGAAACGCCCTCATCTGTTTGAGGGATTTGGGAATCAGGAAGGCAAAGATGGGTTGGATCCATCCTGGTCCTTTCTGGCAAGATAAGACCCAAGTAGGTAACTTCGGTTTTGCATAGGTGAACTTTTTCCTGAGACACCTTGTAGCCTTGGTCAGATAGGAAATTAAGGAGGGATTCTGTTCCCCAGGAAATGAGTTCTTCAGTCAGCCCAGTAGAAGGAGATCATCCACATACTAGATCAGGGTAGTCTCTGGGTATATCCATTCCATCAAGTCTTGAGAAAGAGCTAAACCAAAGAAATGAGGATTATCTCAAAACCTCTGGGGGTGGAGAGGCAAGGTGACTTGTTCAGCTCTCTGGGTGGGATACTCAAAAGCAAATAGAAACTGACTATTGAGATGAGCAGAATATAAAAAGAAAAGATCTAGCACTGAATATTAGGTGGTCTTGGGGGATCTGGATAAGGAGAGTATATGGATTAGAAGCTACTGGATAGAGTGGAACCACTGGATCATCACTCAGACCGAGATCTTGAATTAATCTCCACTTGTTGGGGCCTTTGCCAGCACCAAGGATAGGAGTATCACCTGGGCTAGAGCATTCAATCAATAATCCTTGTTTCTTCAGTCCTTGAATTATGGGGATTCAAGTCTCTCTCTGACTTTAGGCTTTAGGAGACATTGGTTTTGATGTGGCAAGTAGGTAAGATCTTTAAGATGTTTGACCACAGGAGTGGCTGCTTTACCCCCTTACCGTGTTTCCACCTATCGACATTGAGACCTTGACATTGCTCTCTACTAGAGGTAAGCAATAGTGCTGCCCTGGAGGGAGAAGCAGTTTGACATTGAATCTAGGCAAAAGGTCTCTTCCCAGTAGAGGGGTTGACATATGGGGATTTCTCAAAAAGGAATGGCAGAAATGGAAGTCTCCTCATGAACAGGCAAACAATTGAGTGGAATAACAGTCTAGGCGTTGGCCCAGTATACTGAAAATAGTTGTAAGCCTTTGAGGTCAGGGACTCGGGGGAAAGGCCAGTGTTGAGAACCAAGCTCCTGGGTCAGTCATCAATCTTAATCTTTCAGTCCTCTATTGTCAAAATTGCCTGAGGTTCATCAGGATTGATGGGCATAACAGGAGGTAGTCTGGGAGGCCCCAGGCCTATTCTTGTGGGGAAGGCGACCTGGAGCCTGACTGAGCCTGAGGGCGCTGATACTTCCAGTGGTTTCTCTTAAAGAGGGGACTGGGATGTGGAAGAGGTCTCTGAGGGCATTCCCAGCAAAGACGACTTCCTTGCCCACCCAGAAGCAGGCCCTAGGCTTAGACTGTCGTTCCTGGAGGAGCCTTTATGGGGCAGCCGCTTCTCCATGACGCTTGTCCTTTTCCATTTCTTCTTCCTGGTCCTGGTTTTAAGAGGCCAAAATTACAGCCTGGACAAAGTTTTCTAGTGTTTTGTGATGGTTGACTACCAGATTTTGGAGGTTTTTATGAATGTCTGAAGCTAAGGTAAGAGCTGGTCTTGTAGGAGAACTTCCTCCTCCTGTGATTCAAGTTCTATGTAGTATATTTCCTCACAGCCTCTCGTAACCTTCTGAGGAAAATAATGGGCGCCTTCTTGTGTTTGTGAATCCCAGGAGGTGAGTGAGAGCAATTAAGAAGTTTGACCTTAGCCTTCCTAAGACCCTCTGTGACAATACAGAAAGTGTCCCCTTCTCTATTTTCATATCATTTGGGTTCCAGTGAGATTTTGAGAGGGGACAGGCTCATTTCCCATGGCGAAGTTCCCGTTCTCTTCAGTCTTGTGGACAGTGAAGAAGTCTTTCCCCTCTGAGACAGCCTGATATAACACCCTCTTCCTCTCTAAAGGGGTTAGGGTTTGTTCTAATAATAACACCACATGTCACCAGGACAAATCATATATCTAATTTAGTTGCTCAAAAGATTGAACATATTGGTCGGGACCATCCCAGTTCTTTCTTAACATCATTCAGTTCTGCCAAAGTAAAAGGAGTCTGGACAATTGTAACTGCCTGTCCCTCTGATACTTCCTTAACAGGAAACATCCCTCTTCAGAGTGGGGCAGTAGGAGCACTTCTTTCATTTCTCATTGGGATAAGAAGGACACTGATATGCAAGACACTGTGGGCAGCTTGGGCCTCCTGGAGATCAGGATAGATCCTTTGAAGTTTCTTATTTGCTGGTAGATTTTGCTTAGGTGAGGAATTTTCTTCTAATTTCTCTCCCCCTACCATTTCATCTCTCCCTGGGCCTGATCACATTACAGCTAAAGTTTGTGTGTCCATCCTGCAGCTTTAAGCATGTTCTTGGTGGTCTTGCAGGTAAAAGAAGAGTCAACATGAGGAATTTCAGAGGATTTTCCCCTCTCCTTTACAGAATAGCTCTGATAGGAGGATGGTATCATAATTAAGAGCCGCCCCCCATGGTTCATTAAGACTTTTTTCTTAAGTATTAGTTCCCTTCTAACCTTACTGTGAATGGGCAGATGAAGGTAAGAAGACCCTATAGTCCAAAAGATAGACCTTTGTCTCTTTTCCTAAAAACTACATGGTGGCTTAAGGTCCTGTTGTTTGGGATGATGTAAACTTAAGTGACCTCTTATCTTATGCAGAGGGAAGTAAGCCCCCAGTGCATCTCAAACAACAGCCTGACAAGTGATTAGATAACAGTGATTAGTGCTGGCCTCTCAGTCATATGTGAGTTCTGAAAGTTCCCAGTTAGCCAAGGGAGATGGGGAGGAGCACAATGTCCAAGATGGAACAAGAAGGGGAGGAACTCCTCTAACTTTAGACTTCCCTGTTCTTTTTATTATTCTTGTGCCCATTTTCTTTTGAGGTTACAGAGGGGACAGGGAGAAGATGGAGAATATAAGCACTTAAAGAAAGACCAAATGTCACAGTCTGTCGCCAAATTAATAGTGGCTGCCCAAATACTCTTAAAGAAAGTAACCACTTCTGCAGAAGGCAATGAAAATGGCCGCTCATTTTTCCCAGAAGAATTTTCCTTGCAATGAAAACATCAGAGAGCATCACAGAGACCGTCCTTGGCTACTGTCAAGTTGGCATAAACCCCCAACTGGCCTCATGCACCTGTATGAAGGTAGTCTCCAGATCAGCCCCACTCAAGTCCCAGGAGTTTTTTCTCAGATCTTAATTTAACTTACTTTTTTTTTTTTTTTTTCCCAGTTAGGTATTTCAAATTTAGGCCAGTAGGGGGAGCTAGCTAGCCTCTATTCACAAGGTTCTGAATGGGGGATGGTGAATGGCCTCCAGATTACCAAACAGCCTAATTTGCTTAAAGAATTTGTGTACATTTTAAAATTTATTTATTTAAATATTATATGTACAGTGTTTGCCTGCATGTAAGTGCACCCCTGTCTTGCAATGCCCTCGGGGACTGGAAGAGGGCATGGATCCTTTAGAACTAGAATTAGGGCTGGTTAGTAGCCAGCAACCAGGGTGCTGAGAAAGAACCCAGGTCCTCTGTAAGAGCAACCAGTTACTCTTAACTGCAGAGCCGTATCTCCAGACTCCTAGAGAACACTTGTATATTTTTAACTGCTTTGTTAATCACTCCTTTTATTCTTTTTTTTAACTTAAAAAAAAAACTACTGAGAATTTTATACATGCATATAAGGTGTTTTGATCAAATCTATGCCCACTCCCTCCCCTCCAACTCCTCCCTTATCTCCCTGTAACTTATTTCAGACAACTTCGTGTACTTTTTTTCTTTTTTTTTAAATGGGGCTTTTTGTTACTTTAACATTCCCCCCTCTGAAGGCGTAATCCTAAAATCTTTTAGGGATTAGATAAAAGCTCCCAATACTTTTGACATTTTTGGCCTTTGGAAAAATAGTATGTTGCTAAGAGGCCCAAGGATATTTTGGCTTTTAGCCAAGAAACTGGCAACTTTTCTTTGGGGTCTTTTTACCCTAACTGCCTAGCCAATTCCTACCTCCTACTCTTATCACACCATCCTCTGAAGAGGTTACCCAAATGACTAATGGGGAATCAGGATGCAGACCTCTCTGGCTTCTTCCATGCTGAATAGGGAGGCAGGTTGAGGCAATTGGGGTACCCCTTCAGTGGGTCTATATAAAAGACTCCCAAATTGCATAACTCTTAACTGTAGGGAGAAAAGAAACTCCTTGATGGGTGCCTAGAAGATGTGAAGGAGAAGTAAAGGCAAGAGTAGTTAGTATTACAAGTTCTAGACAGGGAACCAGAAAAAGGTCAGAACAGGGCAAATTTGTAGATAGGAAAAAAGACAAAGCCTAAGCAAGTGATGAAGGTCTATGTAGGTTTGTTATGATATATAAAGAATGAGACAAACATAATACATACATATAACCTTAAAATTTCTTTTCTTTTTAATTTTTACACTCTATTGAGAATTTAATACATGCGTATAAGGTATTTTGATCAAATCCATGCCCACTCCCTTCCCTCCAACATTCCCCCCTCTGAAGAGGTAACCTTAAAATCTTTTAAGGATTAGATATAAGCTCCCAAATACTTTTGACATTTTTGGCCTTTGGAACAGAGTATGTTGCTAAGAGGACCAAGGACATTTTGACTTTTAGCCAAGAAACTGGCTACATTTCTTTGGGATCTTTTTACCCTAACTGCCTAGCCAATTCCTACCTCCTATTCTTATCACACCATCCTCTTGAAGGGGCTACCCAAATTGCCAATAGGGAATAAGGATGCCAACCACTCTGGCTTCTTCCATGCTGAACAGGGATGCAGGGTGAGGCAATTGGAGTACCCCTTCAGTGGGTCTATCTAAAAGACTCCCAAATTACATAACTCTTGTCTCTAAGGGAAGAAGAAAGTCCTTGAATCGTGACTAGGAGATGTGAAGGAGAAGAAGGAAAGAGTAATTAGCATTACAAGTTCTAGACAGGGAACTAGAAAGAAGTCAGAACAGGGCAATATTCAAATGTTCATATGAAAGTCCATTGGACTTTCTTGACAGGGACTTCCAAAAGCATTCCTCTATTGGGTTCTTCCTCATTTTTCTTTTGTCCTCCAAGGCTGGACTAGTTGGCTGGGAAGAGTGGCTGGATTCCCAGGTGAGGGTCCAGTGACCCTGCTTGGCAGTCCTTTAATGAATGAGCACAACCGTCAGCAAGCCCACGACCTGAAATTTAAAAGGATTTGGTGCTAGGAGCCACATATGAGGGAGAATATACGTCGTTTGTTTTTCTGAGTCTGTATTACTTCACTTAGTATAACAGTTCTAGATCCATCCATTTATCTGCAAATTTCATTATTTCATCTTTCTTTACTGCTGAATAGAACTCCATTGTATAAATATACCACATTTCTGTTAACCATTCATCAGCTGAGGGACACTTAGGTTGCTTACATCTCTTAGCTATTGTGAAAAGAGCAGCAACAAACATGGTTGTACAAGTGTCTCTACAATAGGATGAGTCCTTTGGGTATATACCAAGGAATGGTATAATCGGGTCATATGGTAGGTTCGTTTTTAGTTTTTTAAGAGTTCTTCATGCTGTTTTCCATAGAGGCTGCACAAGTTTGCAATCCCACGAGCAGTGAATGAGCATTCCCCTTTCTCCACATCCTTACCAGCATTTGGTATCATTTGTTCTCTTAACCCTAGCCAGTCTGATTGGGGTAAGGTGATACCTTAGGGTGGTTTTAATTGGTATTTCCCTAATTACTAACAATGTTGAACACTTTCTGAGACATTTCTTAGCAATATTTATTTCTTCCTTTCAGAACTCTCTGTTTAGATCTTTAGCGCATCTTTTAATTGGATTCTTGATTCTTTGGTTTTTGAGTTCTTTATACATTCTGGATGTTAAACCTCTGTCAGATGTGTCACTGGTGGAGTTTTTTTCCCATACTGTGGGTTTTCTCTGCACTTTTTTAATTGTTTCTTTTGCTGTACAGAAGCTTTTTAGTTTAATGAGGTCCACTTATTGATTTCTGACCTTAATTCCTGAGGAACTTCTGATTTAGAAAATCCTATCCTCCACCTATATCCTGTAAGTTACTGCCAATATTTTTTTAATAGTTTCAGGATTTCCAGTTTCACATTGAGGTCTTTGATCCATTTGGAGTTGACTTTTGTGCAAGGCAAAAGATAAGGATCTAGTTTCATTCTTCTACAGGTGGAGATCCAGTTTTGCCAGCACCATTTGTTGAAGCTGCTGTCTTTCCTCCATTGTGTGTTCTTGGCACCTTTGTCAAATATCAGGTGGCTGAAACTGTGTGTACTCAGGTTTGGATCTTAAATGATGTTCCATTGATCTATGTGTCTGTTTTTGTGCCAGTACCATGCTGTTTTTATGACTATGGCTCTGTAGTATACTTTGAGATCTGGTATAGTAATTCCCCCAGTGTTGCTCTTTGTGCTTAGAGTTGCTTTGATTATCCTGGGCCTTTTGTGCTTCCATATGAATTTAAGGATTTTTTTTTCTAATTCTGTGAAGTATGTCATGGGGATTTTGATTGGGATTTCATTGAATCTACATATTGCTTTTGGTAGGATGGTCATTTTAACAATATTAATTCTTCCAATCCATGAACATGGGAGGTGCTTCCATCTCCTGGTGTCTTCCTCAATCTTTTCCTTTAACAATTTAAATTTTTCATTGTAGAGATCTTTGGTGTCTTTTGTCAGATTTATTCCAAGATATTTTAATTTTTTTTATAGCAGTTGCGAATGGGAGCATTTCCCTATGTTCTTACTCTAATTGCTTCTAATTGGTATATAGAAAAGCTACTGGTTTTTATAGGTTGATTTTATAACCTGTCACTATACTGAAAGTGTTGATCAGTTCTAAGAGTTTTCTGGTGGAACTTTTGGGATCTCTTAGGTATAGTACCATATCATCTGCAAAAAGTGGTAGTTTGACCTCTCCTTTTCCAGTTAGTACTCCTGTAATTTCCTTCTCCTGTCTTACTGCTCTAGCAAGAGTTTCAAGCATTGTCTTGAAAAGCAGTGGAGATAGAAGAAATCCTTGTCTGGTTCCTGATTTTAATGGGAATGCTTCCAGTTTTTCTCCATATTGGCTGTGGGTCTGTTGTATATAGCTTTTATTATGTTGAGGTATGTTCCCTCAAGTCCAATTCCCTCTAGGACTTTGAACATAAATGCATGCTGAATTTTGTCAAAAGCCTTTTCTGCATCTATTGCAATGACAATGTGGTTTTTGTCTTTGAGTCCATTTATAAAATTAATGATGTTTATTGACTTGCGTATATTGAACCATCCCTGCATTTCTACAATAAAGCTTACTTGATCATGGTGAATGATCTTTTTTTATGTGCGTCTGTATGCAGTTTGCATGTATTTTTTTGAGAATTTTTGCATCTATGTTCATTAAGGATATGGGTCTATAGTTTTCTTTTCTGGTTGTATCTTTATGCAATTTGGGTATTAGAGTGATGTTGGCTTCATAGAAGGAATTTGGGAGTTCTGCTGTTTCTATCATTTTGAATAATTTAAGTAGTATTGGTTAGAGCTCTCCTTTAAATGTCTGGTAGAATTCTGCTGTAAATCCATCTGGGCCTGGTCTTTTTCTACTTGGGAAGCTTTGT
>NW_008360167.1:638285-638516 GCF_000622305.1 Nannospalax galili
CGTGGGTACCATGATTTCTGATATTCATCCATTTCTTTTAGACTTTCAGATTTAGTAGTGTATAGGGTTTTTTTGTTGTTGTTGTTGTTTTTTAATTTTCAAATTTTATTTTCAAGCTTTTTTTTAGAAGCATTTCATTACAGCTTTAATATATTCAATAACAATTTCCAGAGCAAAGATGCATCAATTTCAAAACTGGCTGTAAATGTTTAGGTTTTCAGTTGAATTGAT
>NW_008360167.1:639328-646021 GCF_000622305.1 Nannospalax galili
TCAGACATCAAGGCTGGCCTGGTTTGAGATTAACCAGATGACTATACTTGAAAGCCTCTCACAAACATGTTGTTCTAACCTGGGCACTTAATGCCTGAGAGACTCCCTCATTTCTCATGTAATTGCTAAGAAACTTTGGTATTACTCTGTAATCATACAAGTGTAACCTCTTAATTGATTTATAACTTGCTATATAGAATTGTGGTGTTACTATGGAATTTACTCTGTGATCAATTGGTGTGGTGTTATTGTGATAATCATTCTGTTAATTAAATTGCTCTACTTCAATGGATTTGTCCCTGCCAACTTCCCCCTCTCCTCCCTATAAAAACTTTGTGTAGATGTTCATTAAATGAGACTTGATCAGAAAGCCTGTCTTGTCTCCATTCTTTGCATCTCTTGTCCTTTTCCATCCCCTTTCCCCCCTCCAGAAACCCACACTGACTGTCTCACAGGTCGGGACATCTGGCGCCCAGCGTGAGGGCTGGATACGGAGGATCCAGTGTGGGAAGAAGACGGCCCCCAAGGAATGCGTTCCACAACAATTCTTCACTCTGGACATGCCACGGGAACCTGCCTCGGCTACAACCAGAAGTAAGTATCGGCGTCTGATTATGGGACAAGAATTAAGCAGGCATGAAATTTATGTTCGGCAATTGCAGGATGCCTTATGGATGCGAGGAGTAAAGGTTAAAATAGAGGATTTATTTCGGTTCTTTGAATTTGTTAAAGAAACCTGTCCTTGGGTCCCCGAAGAAGGAATAATAGATATTAAAGGATGGAAAAGAGTAAAAAATGCTTTAGAGGATTACTATAAGGTCTTTGGACCCGAGAAAATTCCTGTTACAGCCTTTTCCTACTGGAACCTAATCAGGGAACTAATAGATTCAAATGAAACCTCTACGGAGGCTGCCTTAAAGCAAACTTCGGGCCTCTTACAAGGCCCCCCTTCTGGCCTCTTACAAGGGCCCCCTTCAGAGCCTCCCAGGATAAAGTAACTTCCCCTAAGGAGATAGACCTTATCTCTCTTGACAGTGACGAGGAAACGTCACCAGAGACATGTTCTAAGATTTCAAATCCTAAACATGTTAAATCAGAGCCTAACTCTAAATCCAGCACTGATGTCACAACACCTCAGTCTGGCACTGTGCCTACGGCTCCTTTGGAGGCGCACTCTCTGCCTCTTCCTTACCCTCTCCCAACAGTTTTTCCTGCCCTCGAGGCATTCCCCACTTCTCCCCTTGTTACCCAATTAAGAAATGAAGTGGCTTTGTTAAAAGAACAGCTAGCCCTAGAACAACAAAAGCAAGAGCTGCTTGCAGGTCTTCAAGACCTATCAGTTAAAAGTAAACATTCCCTGTGGGATGCAGTTTCCCCCGCCCTGCAGCGCTCTGTTTTCCCGGTCTTTGAAACCACACCAAGAGATGATGATGAGCCCACAAGACAACATCGTCCCTTTAAACTCTCAGAAATGAAAGAGTTAAAGACTGCTGTCGCCCAGTATGGCCCCACCGCTCCCTACACCATCACTCTCTTAGAGGGACTGGCAGAGCAATGGTTAACTCCCTCAGACTGGCACACGCTTGCTAAAGCACTTCTTTCAGGTGGAGATTATCTCCTGTGGCGATCCTGCTATTATGACAACTGTAAAGAAGCAGCTAAAAGAAACCTTAACACTGAGAATGATGCTTGGACCTTTAATATGCTAATGGGCAAGGGAGACTTTGATTCTAATAATACACAAATGAACTATCCTCCAGGCTTGTTCTCCCAGATTCAAACTGCAGCCATAAAGGCTTGGAAGCAACTTCCCGTTAAAGGTGAACCCAGCCTTTCCCTTACAGCAATTAAGCAAAGTCCAGGAGAGTCCTATTCTGATTTTGTGGACCGCTTAACTACAGCAGCCACAAGATTCTTTGGCACCTCTGAGAATGGCATGGAACTCTTTATTAAACAATTGACCTTTGAAAATGCAAATTCGGCCTGTCAGGCTGCAATCAGGCCTCAGAAAAATAAGACAGACCTTAATGGTTATATCAGACTTTGTTCAGAAATTGATTCTTCTTATCAGCAGGGTCGCGCCATAGAAATAGCTGTGGCAGCAGCACTTACAGACCATCCTAAAGTCTGCTTTAAATGCAAAAACCCTGGCCACTTCTCTAGAGACTGTAAATCCTCTGCTAGCCAAACAAGAAGGGCTGACAATTCTGATAGGCCCTCGGGACTCTGCCCTAAATGTAAGCGTGGAAAACATTGGGTTAAAGAATGTAGAGCTAAAACTGACTTTCAGGGTAATGCTTTGCCTCCCCGTCAGGGAAACGGGCAGAGGGGCCTCCCTCAGGCCCCGACACAAACAATTGGGGCAGTCAACTTTATCCCAGCAAGCGACAGCAATCCATTTCTGACCTCTGCAGAGCCACCCCAGGAAGCGCAGGACTGGACCTCAGTTCCTCCTCTCACACAGTACTAGCTCCAGAGATGGGAGTACAAATAATAAAAACGGGTGTGTACGGCCCTTTGCCTCCAGACACCTGTGGTTTAATTTTGGGACAAGGTAGCTCAGCCCTTAAAGGCTTAAGCATTATACCCGGAGTGCTTGACTCTGATTATACAGGAGAAATTCAAATCTTAGTAAAAGCTAATACTAATATTGTCTCCATATCACCAGGAGATAGGCTTGCACAACTGGTTCTGGTACCTTTAGTTGCTTGTTCAAATCCTGCCAAAAAGAATTTTCGTGCAGCTCATAATTTTAGTTCTTCTGATGCTTATTGGGTTCAGGCCATCACCCACAAAAAGCCAACTTTAACATTATGGCTAGATGGAAAGAAATTTGAGGGACTCATTGATACTGGTGCAGATGTTACTATTATTGCTTCTCATGCTTGGCCATCTAGCTGGCCCACTATTGATACTGTAACTAATTTAACAGGAATAGGACAAAGTTTAAATCCAAAACAAAGCTCAAAAGTCCTCACCTGGAAGGACACTGCAGGTAATTCAGGTCGAATTAAGCCTTTTATTGTGCCTCATATGCCAGTTAATTTGTGGGGACGAGATCTTCTGTCTCAAATGAGAATAATGATGTGTAGCCCTAATGATACTGTTACTGCTCAAATGTTAGCTCAAAATTATTGCCCAGGAAAGGGGCTGGGAAAATTAGAGAATGGAATTACCTCCCCTATTCAACCCAAAGGAAAATTTGACAAATGCGGCTTGGGAAATTTTTAATTGCGACCATTGACAAGCCTGCACACTCAAACTTTGCGGATCCCATAACTTGGAAATCTAATGATCCTGTTTGGGTAGATCAATGGCCGCTTTCCCTAGAAAAATTAACTGCCGCTACGCAGTTGGTGCAGGAACAACTTAAATTAGGACATATAGAGGAGTCTCATTCACCCTGGAATACACCCATCTTTGTTATAAAAAAGAAATCTGGTAATTGGAGATTGTTACAAGATCTAAGAACAGTAAATACCACTATGGTACTTATGGGAGCTCTGCAGCCTGGGCTGCCCTCCCCGGTGGCCATTCCTTTACAGTATCTTAAAATTGTTATAGATCTTAAAGATTGCTTTTTCACCATCCCCCTGTGTCCGCAGGACCGTAAGCGCTTTGCTTTTAGCCTTCCTTCTATTAACTTTAAAGAACCTATGAAAAGGTATCAGTGGAAAGTTTTACCTCAAGGTATGGCTAACAGTCCCACCTTGTGTCAAAAGTTTGTCGCTATGGCCTTACAAAGAACTAGGCTTTCATGGCCATCTATGTATATCATCCACTATATGGATGACATTCTTATTGCAGGAAAAGATGGAGCAGCAGTATTACAGTGCTATTTACAGCTCCAACATGACCTAGCTGCCGCAGGTCTCCAAATAGCTCCAGAGAAAGTTCAGCTTCAAGATCCATACTCATATTTGGGATTTTGCCTTAATGGTCCTAATGTTTCTACCAAAAAGGCTGTCCTCCGGACTGATCATCTTCAGACATTAAATGATTTTCAAAAACTTCTGGGTGATATTAATTGGCTCTGCCCTTACTTAAAATTAACCACGGGGGAGCTTAAGCCTCTGTTTGATATTCTTAAAGGCGACTCAGATCCTAGATCTCAGAGAGTACTCTCGCCAGAAGCCAAAACAGCTATTGCAAAGGTGGAAGAAGCAATGGCCCAACAGTTTATTACTAGAATAGATTATACCAAGCCCTTATGGCTCATTATTTTTTGCACAGATTTCTCTCCCACTGGACTTCTATGGCAGCAACCTCATAATCCCCTTATGTGGCTTCACTTATCTGCTTCTCCTAAAAAGGTTTTACAAACTTATTTTAACTCAGTGGCAGACCTTATTATTTCAGGCCACAAGGAGAGCCGTATTTACTTTGGAATTGAGCCTTCCCATATTGTTCTGCCTTATGCCAAAGAACAGATAGATTGGTTACTTCAAAACTCAGATGCTTGGCTAATTGCCTGCGCCAATTTTTCAGGTTCTTTAGATAATCATTACCCACCTGATAAACTCCTACAGTTTTGTAAATTACATGCTTTTACTTTTCCCCGTGTTACCAGCCAAAAGCCTTTGCCTGATGCCTTGTTGGTGTTTACAGATGGCTCCTCCTCCGGGATGGCTGCCTATACCGTTCAGAACCAAACAACCCGCTTTAAAACTAATTTTACCTCTGCCCAGTTGGTGGAACTCTCAGCCTTGATAGCTGTTTTTACTGCCTTTCCCACAAAATCTCTTAATATATATACTGATAGTGCCTACCTTGCTCACTCTATTCCTTTGCTTGAAACGGTTCCATTTATTAAACATGCCTCACAGGCTGCTGATCTTTTTCAACAATGCCAACAGCTTATTTGCAGAAGGACGGTTCCTTTCTTTCTAGGTCATATTCGGGCCCACTCCGGCCTGCCCGGTCCTCTTTCTGCTGGCAACGAACTAGCTGACGCTGCCACCAAGGTGATTGCTGCAGCCTCCATTCCCGCGGTTACTCAGGCTCAACAAGCTCATGCTTTACACCATTTAAATGCTAACTCTTTAAGACTTTTATTTAAGATTACTAGAGAACAAGCTAGACATATAGTTAAAGATTGTAAAACTTGTGTAACTTTTCTCCCTGTTCCCCACCTGGGAGTTAATCCCCGAGGACTGACACCCAATATTCTTTGGCAGATGGATGTCTCCCACCTTCCTGAGTTTGGCACACTTCAATATATTCATGTCTGTATTGATACCTTTAGTGGTTTAATCTGTGCCACCCTCCAATCTGGAGAAGCTACTAAACATGTTATTGCTCATCTTTTACATTGCTTTTCTATTCTAGGGAAGCCCTCTCGTTTAAAAACAGATAATGGCCCTGGTTATATTTCCAAGGCTTTTAAAAATTTCTGCTCTACTTTACAAATTCAACATTCCACAGGTATTCCTCACAACCCTCAAGGACAAGGAATTGTTGAACGTGCTCACTTATCATTAAAAAATACTTTACAAAGAATTAAAAAAGGGGAGTGGTATCCTACAAAGGGTACCCCAAGGAATTTGTTAAATCATGCTTTATATATTTTGAACTTCCTCACCCTGGACTCTGAAGGCAAGTCTGCAGCAGATCGTTTTTGGCACCCTGAATCTCAAAAACAATATGCCATGGTAAAATGGAAAGATCCTCTGGATAATTCCTGGCATGGACCAGACCCAGTCTTGATCTGGGGAAGAGGATCGGTGTGTGTATATTCACAACAGCATGATGCTGCCAGATGGCTCCCTGAAAGATTGGTAAAGCAAGTTAACCAAATACCCGCCAGGGAGGAAACTCCTTGAGAAAACAAAATATTTTTTCTTTCAACAGGTCCTGAACACATGAATTACTCCAGCTGGGAAATAGCTGCTATCATCCTCATCTCTGCAGCCTTGATCCTCCTTGCTGCTGTCATCATACTGGTGCTGATTGACCTTGCTTAAGAACTGTAACACAAGTTCTCACGATGCAGCTGACTCTACTCCTCAGAGAGATCTGCCTGCTCCTGACAGCGAGATACCTGCAGGTTTATTCAGCTCCACAGTACAACCCCCATGTCCCTATGCAGCTGACATGGATGGTGACAAATCCTGAGACGGGTCACACACTTCGGCTTGCCAACTCCATGAGACCGATGGGCACCTGGTTTCCTGACCTGTCCGTTGACCTTGGTAAACTGGCTAAGGGTTCATGGTATTCACAACAGACTGATATATCTCCTGGAAATCCATACCCAGACTGCAGATCCCGGCAGTGGTATATCTGCCCTGGGGGGGAGAGAACCTATCGTTGTGGGGGACCCAGAGATTATTTCTGTGCCAGTTGGGGTTGTGAAACTAGCTGGTCTGACCCAGGATGGCCTGGGGATGGGCACAGAGGTAATGGTCCTGTAATTTTTCAGAGAACTCGGTTCGGTTGGTCCAACATAACTATCAGGTTCACTGATAAAGGAAAGAAACTCACAACAGAATGGGTTATAGGAAAGACCTGGGGATTAAGATTGTATGTCCCCTTCTCCACAGACATAGGTATATTTTTTCTGTTAGACTCCAAGCTGATCCAATTTTTAACAAGGCCTTAGGATCTAATAAAGTTTCTCCTCAGCCACCAAGCAGAACACCTACAAAACAGGTTAAACCGGTGTTAGAAGCTACTGTTCAGACTCCTTCCACT
>NW_008360167.1:648453-649742 GCF_000622305.1 Nannospalax galili
TTGGTTCCCCAGGTGTCTGGGGCCCCAAGACTAGGAATGGCGCAGGGCCCAAACTAGGAGGAGAGAACAGCGGGGGAGATGGAAGGGTGAATGAGGCTGGGGGAGTCAAGGTGCGGAGGGCTCCACTATAGACTTACCCCAAGAGGTCTGAGGATGGGAGTGCAGGCTAGGAGAGTTAGCCGGTGGTGCCGTGTATAGGTTTTTAAAATATTCCCTTATAATCATTTGGATCTTTTGGGTGTCTGTTGTGATGTTTCCCCTTTCATCTCTGATTTTGTTGATTTGGATTTGCTCTTTCTTTCTTTTGGTTAACTGGGCTAAGGGTCTGTCTATCTTGTTTAGCTTTTCAAAGAACCAGTTCTTAGATTCACTGATTCTTTGTTTCTAGTTCATTAATTTGTTATTTCTTCTCTTCTGCTGGGTTTGGATTTCATTTCTTCTTGCCTTTCCAGTGCCTTGAGTTGAAGTGTTAGGTTATTTATTTGGGCTCTTTCCAATTTTTTAATGTAGGCACTTAGAGCTATAAACTTCCCTCTTAGGACTGCTTTTAATCAGTCCCAGAGGTTGTGTTGTGTTGTATTGTCATTTTCATTGAATTCCAGTAATTCTTTTGTTTCTTAATTTCTTCTTTGACCCACTCATTGTTTAGGAGTGTGTTGTTCAATTGCCATGAGTTCGTGTAGTGACTAGGGCTTCGTCCAGTGTTGATTTTGAGCTTTATTGCTTTGTGGTCTGATAGAATGCATGAAATTATTTCAATATTTTCATATTTGTTGAGGTTTGTTTTGTGGCCCAGTATGTTGTCAGTCTTTGTAAAAGTTCCACGAGGTGCTGAGTAGAAAATGTATTCTTTGGTGTTTGGGTGGAATAATCAAAAGATGTCTGTTAGGTCCATTTGATGTATGGTATTACTTAATTCAGTCATCTCTCTGTTTATTCTTTGTCCAGTTGACCTGCTTAATGGAGACAGTGGGGTATTGAAGTCCCCTACTATTACTGAGTTGGGGTTAATGTGTGTCTTAAAGTCCTGTAGTGTTGTTTTTATGAATTTGGGGGCACCAGAGTTTGGTGCATGTATATTAAAGATTGTAATATCTTCTTGGTTAACTGTTCCTTTGATCAGAATGAATGACCCTCTTTATGTCTTCTGATTAGTTTTGCTTTGAAGTCTATTTTAACAGATACTAGATTTGCAACTCTTGCTTGTTTCTTACTGCCATTTGCTTGGAATATTCCTTTCCATCCTTTTATCTTAAGGTAGTACCTGTCTGTGAAGGTGAGGTGGGTTT
>NW_008360167.1:650029-650395 GCF_000622305.1 Nannospalax galili
AAGCTTTCCCTTTCTCCTTCAACTATAATAGACATTTTTGCTGGGTAAAGTGTTCTGGGCTGGCATCTATTGTCATGTAGAACTGGAAATACCTTGGTCCAGGGTCTTCTAACTTTCATAATTTGCATTGATAATTCAGCTGTAATTCTGATGGGTTTTCCTTTGTATGTGACCTGCTGTTTCTCTTTTGCTGCTTTCAGTATTCTCTCTTTGTTCTATACATTTAGTGTTTTTACTATGATATGTCATGGGGAGTTTCTTTTCTGATCCTGTCTATTTGGTGTTCTATGTTCTTCCTGCATTTGTATGGGGGTGTCTTTCCTTAATTTTGGGAAATTCTCTTCTATAATTCTGTTTAAGATTTGG
>NW_008360167.1:650552-653438 GCF_000622305.1 Nannospalax galili
GTGTGGATATCTCGGGGTCGCTCTGGGCCCCTGGATCTCGGGGCCCCTGCCACACCTGGCTAGTCGCTGGTGGGCCTGGCCACAGGCATCTCTGGCCGTGGCTCTCTGGGAGCCCTTCAGGCTTTTCCCGGCGGCTCGGGTCCCATGTCTCTGGAGCTTCTCTGCTGCAGAAGCATTGTTCTGCTGAATCCTGTCCCTAATCCACCCGTGTACTCTTCCTCAGGATGCGAGGTCCACTGGCCACTTGCGCCTCGCGGGAAGAAGTACCGGGACAGTGAAAGCTAGAATGTCCGTAAGCCGGTCACGAGGGAGTGTGCCCCCCGGAGAGATTGGGCCACCGGTAGTGACACAAGACTCAAGACTTAGTCTGTGTTACAGCTTTATTCTCTGAGACCCTGCTCTCTGTGTCCCAGCTTTCTGCGACCCAGTTCTCTCCAGCCCAAATCTCTGACTAAGACATTTATACCATGGGGGTAGTGGTAAAAGCTTTGGCTGTTAGATGCTTTGAGAGGCATTGTATTTACATATGGAAGTGGGTTTCTACCAGACTGCTGTCTCCTAGGAAAAATTACAGGAAGGCATGGTACCTGTTAGAGCCAAAGGCCGTGTTTATGTTATGGCATTTGTGGCGGACACTTCAAAAGGAGAGACAGGAAAGATGCCAGGAAGACACCCCGCTATGAAAGGAGCCCGCAGCACATAATCCCGAGCTGCATGAGCTGTCCGGTGTGAAGGGGCTTCGACTTTGCATAACAGAAGCTCCCAACAGTATCCTACATTTCTTGCATATTCCATTCCTGTGGGTTTTTTTTTTTTTTATTTTCCATACTCTTTCTTGAGTGGTTCAATTTTTCAACTTTATCCTCCAGTGTTGATATTCTGTTTTCCATTTCATTCATTCTAGCAGTGAGGCTTTCCCCTGTTGTTTCAAGTTAACTTCTGCTGTTTCAAGTTGGCTTATTGAGTTTTTCACTTCCTTCTTCATTTCTGCCCAAGTTTTCTTCAATGTTTCTATCTCTTTTGTGAATTCATTCAGAAGTTTATCCCTATCTTCTTTTAGTTTGTTGATTTGTCTGTTTGTGTGTTCCTTGATTATATTTATGACTGTTCTTTTAAATTCAGTGTCCTGGGTTATCTCTAGGGGGTTCTCCTTGTAGAACTCTTCTACAGGATTGGTGGGGTTTGGTGGGGACATAGTGTTTTGGCTTTCATTTTGTTCTTTCATTGTGATTTTGGCATGTGAATTTCTTTTGTTGTTTATGATTCTGATATGAGAGTTAAGTTGAAGTATGCTTCTGGTTTTTTTATCCGGGTGCCTAGATCTTTTTTTTATTGGTTATGCAAAGCTGGTTGGTATAGGGTTCAGGTTCCCTCAGCTTTATTTTGGAGGGAATTGATGGCTTCAGATCAGCTATTCAGGGCTACCCACAGAAGCCCAATTCAGCTTCCAGTCAGGTACACTCAAGCTTCCTTCACCACATGGAGGCAGGATCCAGGGTCTCTCAGGCATCCTATGCATTGTCAACCCTATGTCAGAAGGAGGCCAGAGTCGGGGGCCAGAACTCAGTACTCTCTGGTGGTGTGCTGAGATCCCAGCCGTAGCCTACCAAAGGCAGATCTGCCCTGGGGCCTTGAGAGGAGCCTCACAAAATCCCAGGTAGGTGAAAATAGGGAAATCTTACCACCACGTGGAAGCAGGATCTGGGGGCTGTCAGGCTGTCTTCTGGGTTCTCAGGCCTTCTGGTAGTTGGAGGCCAGAGGGAGGCCAGAACCGGGTACTCCCTGGTGGTCTGCTAAGCTCCCAGCTGCTACCCTGATGGAGGTCTGAACCTACCCTCTCAGGCTGTCTGCTAGGATCCCAGCCTTAGCCTACCAAAGCCAGATCTGTCCTGGGGCCTTGGGAGGAGCCTCACCAAATGCCAGGTAGGGGGATGGTATGGCGCAATTAGGGGCAGTTCACCACCACGTGGAAGCAGGATTGGGGCTGTCAGGCTGTCCCCTGGGTTCTCAGGCCCTCTGGTAGTTAGAGGCCAGAGGGAGGCCAGAACCCAGCACACTCTGGCGGTCTTCTGAGCTCCCAGCACCTACCCTGATGGAGGATGTCTCATAATCTTAAATTTTCTAAGGTCATAGTTTAGTCAACTAGTTCAAGGAACAAAATATATGTCTAGTCAAAGTGTATCTGAGAACATTTGGGTTTTGCCCAAGCTTTATCTACATAGCACATTGTAATTAAAAGTACCAGACTGGTGGAAATAACTTTCTTAGTTGTTTAACAGACCCCATACTTGGAGACCTATACTAATCTGGTCAGAGAGACTTAGAGGACAGTTTTTGCCCCTTGCCTTCCAAGGTCAACTAAGTTCCAAGGGACTATGGAGCATCTCTCAAAATGTCCTGTAACTGCGGTGAGTCACCTGTCCTCCTGTTCAGGAAGGGCATGGAGACCCCGCGAGATGGACTTGAACTAGTATCCAGTCTACAAAGAGGAGTGTCAACTCAGAGGAAACATCTCATCCGTGCTTCCAAGTGAAGTCAGCCATGGTCGAGCAGGACCTTTGACTTATCGTCACATAGATGGAACTGGTAAAAGAAAGGAGCTAGGCTGGAGAGATGGCTCAACGGTTAAGAGCACTGGCTGTTCTTGCAGAAGACTTAGGTTCGAATCCTAGCACCCACATGGTAGGTAACAACTGTCTGTAACTCCAGTTCCAGGGGATCCAACAGCCTCTTCTGTCCTCTGAGGGCATTGCACGACATGGGTGCACTTACTTACATGCAGGCATAACACTCATACACATAAAATAAAAATAATAGATAAATTTTTTTTAAAAAAATAGAAAGGAGCCAGGGGCTCCTCCCAAGCCCATGTGACCCCTGAGGAAC
>NW_008360167.1:653502-661621 GCF_000622305.1 Nannospalax galili
GATTAAAGTGATCAGTGTATTTCTTCAAGAGTTCAAGGGATTATACTTCCCAGACATTAGGCTTAAGTCCATATAAAATGTTGTTTAGACAATTATTTCTCAGTGATGTTTTTGTTTCTAATCAGAAAGTACTGCTCAGACGTAAGACTTCAAATCTTGGTCTGCAATACTATAGTGCCCATCTGTACCTAAGGGAGACAACCGACTATTGTTCTAAAATGATGGATAAATTTGTGTTTTCCCCCTATCTAGAAGCCTTTGCGAGGGAGCAGACACTGATTCTAGCCACTCCAGCAGCTATCAAAGTGCCTAGAAACAAATCCTGAATCCATCACTCTAGAGTCCAGCCTTGGCAGACAAAAGAAAAATGAGGAGGAACCCAATAGAGGGATGCTTTTGGAAGCTCTCGTCAAGAAATGCCAATGGACTCTGACTCCTTTCATTCTTATTTAGATAATGGAAATTACCACAGAAGGGGAAAATAAGATGCTGGCAGAATCCCTCCATCAGTGGAAATCACTGCAGTCTCCCAGAAGCCATCCATAGATAATTAACTCCCAGAGGTCCTTGCCTCAGTCCCAGGGTGTACTTGCCACAGCATGGAATTTTGGCCAGAAATAGCCAAAAAGATTCTTGCTCTCTGAAACATAAGCATTAGATCTAAAATCTAAAGGGAGCCCTCATTATCAAAGAAAAGGAGAAATACCTAAAGTGTGGTGGGGTGTCCCTGTTCCAGGACAACAAAGCTCTGCCAACTCGACAGCTGCTTTTTCCCCTCCTTTCACAGTTTACCTTGGTTTATACTGACCTTAAGGAGTAAGTGGGCCTCAGAAAAAAGTCCTGAATGAGCCCCCTAAAATGCTACCATCTAGTGTCTAGTGTCCATCAATTAAATAATTAAAAGTCAGGAAGAATATTAGTACAACAGGCAACAAACTTCATTAAAAGTAAAGAAACACACTCAAAGAGAGAAATAGACTCCCCCCAAGTGAGGAGATTCAAAAAACAAAATCCAAGTCACCAGGAGAGCGTGGGCCTTTTAAGTGTTTTTGTGGTATAGGGCAGGTCCCCTTCCCATTACTTCAGATTGGTTAGCTTAAACAAAAGAAGAGGGAGCTTACAGGTCCATGGCTTCATTCAGCTGAGATATGTCCAGGACAATATGACCTGGGACACGTCCAGGCTAAAACCTTTGAAGCCTTTGTCTGGGGTGAAGAAGCAAAAACTTGCCATCTTGTTTATCTATGGCCCCTTTCCTCTCTCTGCCTGTCAGGGTGCTTATCTGCCTTCATTCCTAGTCCCTCAGTGTCTTGGGTAGAACCCTTACTATATTTGTCACCACAGTGCACTAATTAAACCAGGTCTCCTGACCCTGTTTCTCCACTTCAGAAGAGCACTTCCACCTCAGGGAATAGAATGCATTTCCACAGAGTTCATTTGAAACTTTTCACTTAGAGTGAGGAGCAGACTCTGTTCTTTGAGTCAAAACTGAGCCAAGTTGATCCAAAACCCATGTGAAGGAGGATCAAAGAACCCTAAAAACTAATGTTCTGAGAAGGTGAGATCTGAAAACTATGGACTCAACTCCTTGAATACCGCCCAGAAGACACTTCTTCCAGGAGTGGCTAGCTGTGTAAAGACATTTACATTAAAAAAACAAACATGGAGTCCAGTGTGGTAACACATGCCCTTAATCCCAGCACTCAGGAGGCCAAGGCAGGCAGATCTCTATGAGATCAAGGCCAGCCTAGTCTATATAGTGAGTTCCAGGTCAGCTGGGACTACAAGGAGACTTTGTCTTGAAAAACCAAAAAAGAAAAAAAGAAATAAAAGTAATAAAAGTAAATAAAATAAAAATCAAGGGGCTGGAGAGATGGCTCAGCAGTTAAGAACACTGGTTGTTCTTGCAGAAGACCCAGGTTCGAATCTCGGCACCCACATGGCAGCTAACAACTGTCTGTAACTCCAGTCCCGGGGCATCCGACAGCCTCTTCTGACCTCCGTGGGCACTGCACAACACAGGTGCACTTACCTACACGTAGGCAATACACACATACACATAAAATAAAAGTAATAAATAAAATTTTTAAAAAATCAAACCAAGACATCAAACCATGGAGAATGTAATACTTTTTAAAAATTTTTATTTTTATTCAAATTTATTTTTGTGTTTATGTATATGCTGTGCAATTGTGTGTGTGTTCTTATGTATGTGGGAACCTGTGTATGTATGAGTGCATGTGCACAGGTGGAAGTCCAAAGCTGGCATCAGGTGTCTACCTTGATCGCTCTCAACTTTTACTTATTGAGGCATGTCTCTTGTTGGATCAGAACTCGCTAACTCTGGCTAGTCTGGCTGACCACTTTGCTCTGGGGATCCCCTGTCTCTGCCTCCCAAATGCTGGGATTACAGATAGCCGCCATGCCTGCCAACTTTTATGTGAGTTCTAAGTAAGCACTCTACTCCAGTCTTCATACTTACACAGCAAGTGCTTTACCCGCTGAGCCATATCCCCAACCCTAAGGAAAACTACTTCTGACTGGCCATGACAATTCCAGCCCCAAATGAGCCACCTATCATTGTTGACATAAACTCTTCAATGTGGGGAAGAACAAGACACATCTTTCACCTCTTTCAAAGCAAACAGGCCTTTGCAGGGCAGTCCTGACAGACCTATCCAGTGGAAGAACATATGATGTGCCCTTGACAAGTGGCCCCAAAAGCTCCAAGACCAATGGAGTTTATGGTTTTCATACAAGGGATAAAAGAAAGAAAAACGAAACACCTTTAGCCCCTGTCTTGCTGACAGAATCTTTTAGCAGACTTGCCAAGTTTGAGGTTTGGTTTTGTTTTTCCTGATCTGAACTAGAGTATGGCGGGAAAGACACTGACTTCAAAATGGAAAGACCTGGGCTTAGACTGCTTGCTGAGCTACTTTCTTTTTGAGTGACCAGGGGAAGTCAGCCCATCAGAAGCTTTTTTTTTTTCATCATCTGTTAATACAAGAGTGGTAATATCTGGCAGCAGGCCACTGCAGAAGTTAAATGAACATGAAAGAGTGCTTGGCACAGACAGGACAGGGTAAGAAGGCAGGACCTATATATCAAATATTACTCTTCTTCCACAGTCCACTCAGAGGTAGGTCACACAACATTCCTGCTGATCTCAAACGTCCCAAAACTTCCTAGGTATGCCAGGACGAACCATGGGCCTTAGACCCAAGCTATGCCTGAGACTCGCAAGGGACCTGAGCAAGCGGGAGTGCAGAATCAGTGCTCAGAGACTCCAGGGGCGCCTTCCAGGTTCTCTCTGCAGTCACACAGACACTGCACCAGGCACAATCCTCCGTATGTGAGTATATGACTTCCTGATGGTGACACTGCCGTGATGTGACACTCCCCGAGGCAGGACACACTCCTCTGTCAGCTTCTGGGCCTCAGGATCCCAGCACAGCACAGTAGCGATGACCTCATTCTTCTCATCCCGCCCACCGGTGATGTACAGCCTGTTGTTGCAGGGTGCGATGCCACAGCTGGCTCGTTCATGGCTGAGCTGTGTCACCAGACACCAGCTGTCTTCCAGAGGGCTGTAGGCATAGAGTGCTCTCATGGCACCACCTACAGAGAAAGCACAAACAGTGGGCATGCCACCACCTTTCTGGATCCAGTCCTTCCCCCCACTAACAAGAATTCTACTTCTGATTAGGTCAGACCTACCATCATACTAGAGAAACAGCAGACTGGTGGCAATCTTTACAGAAAGACAGAATAGAGCCCCAGCTTCCTAATGTGGTAAAACTTCATATCCTTTAAATTCTGCAGCCAGATGGGAATCTGGCTCTAAAGGACACTTGACTTAACATGGCTACAAAATGTTCCTTGAGACTGACTCCCGGGAAGAATCTCTAGCTGATGCCTTGGGTACCTCAGCTTTGCTACTTTCTGATCTGTCACCCTGTGCACCGAGACCACAGTGGTAATAAAACATCAAAAAGACTGTGCACAGAGGTGATTCATAGAAGCCATCCATCCCTGGCAATAGCTAGAAATGGCATCTCTTTATAGACAAAATGTGATCTTGAACACCAGCCTAAGCTGCCCATCTTGATACTACATCTTTGGAAACTTTGGGAGCCTGGCCACAAACAAAGCCACAAGAAACTCAAGCAAATGAAAGAAGTGTTTTTCCCTAATCTGTTCCAGTGCTTTACCTTCCAGTACCTTCTCTGATTAGCCCTGATCAATCCCTGAAGTTAGTTATTTTCTGGCATCTCATTCATCAATAGTTCTCTATCCAAGTTGCACATCACTTGAAGTTTTACAAGTTCCCAGGTATCCTTCTTCCATTTTCATTTCATTTGTCTGGTATAAGGCCTGGCTACCATATTTTTGAAAAAGGCCCCATGGGAATTCTAAGGCGTGGTCAGGACTGAGAGCTACCTACCATTGTTAACGATTACATACCAACTGTGGTCCTGACTGGCCAGGCTTTCCTCTCAACTAAATAAATTTTGGGGGGTTTCTCAAAGCAAAACAAAGAAGGAAATTCCCATGACCACAAAATATGAATGGTTTCCTTTTGTTCGGTACTTGTACTGTGCAGGTTTCGATTTCTGTGTGTTTGCTAATGCTCGAAATACGACTTTTCTCCTTGAAATACGACTTTTCTCCTGGCCTCTTCCACTGGACCACAGTATCAGTTGCTTTGTGTGGCTGTTTCTACCTCCAGGACTCCAAGAAAAAGTCCACCAAATTCTGTGCCAAAACCACCTTTTCTTCCTCTTCAGCCTCATCCACATCACCCAGGAGTTCTCCAGAGGCTGTTATCTGATGTCCCAACTGGCCACATGGGTGAGGGACAACCAACAAGTAACAAGTCATCACTGACTCACCAACAACATAGATGTGATTCTGGAAACTCACTGCATTGATGCATTTAGCCTCTACCGGCATGGCCGACTTTAAAATCCATTTATTGGTTGAAGGATCATAACACTGTGTCTTGTCTGTGGCCAGTTTTCCATTGGGCCCTCCCCCAATCACATACAGCTTCTTCTTGTGACTGGTGGCTGCAAAGGAACTCACATGGACAAGGAGGGGTGCAGCCTGCAGAGGCACAGGGCATAAGCAGTCAGTCATGCTGCTCAGATTGCTGGAGAGGCTCATGGAACACACACACACACATACACACACACACACACACACACACACACACACACACACACACACACACACAAGTGTTTAACTGAAATGCCAAACTCTATGGGCTTGATTCCCCATAAAACACAGAGAGACTCAAATCCCACCATCTCTATAGACTCTAGAGAGCCTAGAGCAAGCTGCGTGTGTTAGGCTATTCCTGCCTATTTATCCCAGAGTCCAGCTCTCAGGGAAGGAGGGAATCCAGAATACTACTCATCTTCGTTCATGTGGCCAGTTACTAGGTACCAATTTTGACTGTCCTTAGTGCTTATATCGAAGAAGTAAACCCGGGATAAATGTTAAAGGTAGTGGAGGTAGGGTCAGTGATCCCACTCTGGGAACATTGCAGATTTGGGGATTAAGACAGCCCTGTGCTTATGAAACTTGTTAGCCCCAGGACACCAAAAGGGACCCCCAAGACCCTCTTGTACATTTGCAACACTCCTTTGAGCCTGGGGGAAACTATGTGATGGGACTTGATGATTAGAGAAGATCTTGGGCCCATCCTCCACAGATGTTCCTGCAGAACATTGTTCAGGTTCACAGATCTTAGTTGACGCTCATGGCAACCTTTTTCTTGTGCCTACAGTGACCGTGTTTTAAACTTCCTAAAGCTGGAATATGGGAACAGTCTAGAAAAGCAGGAGAGAAGCTTGCTTTGTTTGTCCTGGGTGCTTCACACACAAGGAGGCATCACCACAGCCTTGCAGGCAGGCCTATAAATGGTTCATCATTAATGGGAAACTAAGGCTGACTTCCAGTCACAACCAAATGTCTTCCGGGTTCACAAATAGTGTAGGAGACCCCGGGTTTCTGATACAAAGAGGAACAAAGGAGAAATGGACTCTGGGCCAGGACACGTGACAAAGGAAGCTACCATCTTAAGGGTAGGCTCGGCCTTCCTTCCACCTCTGGAGCTCTGGCTAGCACAGGATGGTGCTCACATGCAGCACTGCCACCTGGAAGGATGTTATTACTAGAACTGGGTCAGCCAGGCTGAAGCCACAGCTCCAAGCTCAGAGCCAAGAGGATGTCCTCTGTGGGAACAAAGTGATCAGAAAGCTGGTCACTACCACAGGCAGGGGTTTTAAAGCCTTGAAGTACTACTATCAATAGAGCTACTCACAGAAACAATCTGCATACCTCTGACCAGCAGTTGTGGAAGGGGTCATAGGTCTCCACATTGTTGATCCTTTGTAAGCCATCAAAACCCCCAATTACATAGACCTTGCCACCCAGTACCACCATCTTATGCCTCCAGCGGCCTATGTTTAAATATTCAATCTGAATCCATTTGTTGATTGAAGAGTTATATTTCCAAACATCATGCTGTGTTTCTTTGCCACCTACAAGACATATAAGGCATTAAAAAAAAAAAAAACCACCAGATGTCTCAGAAATATAGCATTTTCCAAAACTCTAAAAGTGCTAAGTCTCCAGCCCAGTCCCCACTAAGAGGAGACTGAAGATACATGTGGCCTGTCAGACTGTTGAAATAAAACAATTGATCAGAAAAATGTGAATTTCTCCAGAAATCTCATGTTAAGAAAAGAAAAAGACTGGGAGCCTGGCACCTGCTGGGGAAGGTTGGCAGGGATTTGGGTAGGGAGGCAGACAAGATGACTTATCTCCTAGAAAGAGATTTCACAGAGTTCTAGCAACTTGTCAGACTACCTTGTGGGAAGAGACTGAAGCCTGAAAATGATGAGGCAGTGGTGGGGGATCACACCCAAACCAGGACAGCTTGGACCAGGACGGTTCGGATGTGTGCATCCCTGGTCCTCTAAAAATGTAATCTCACTTCAGGACCCCAAAGATGGACCAGAAGGGGTCACTGGACCTCTTTGTCCTTTTTCCCAGTGTGACCACATTGAATAAGTCTCCTTTTAAAATTTTATTATTAATTTGGCTGTTTTGATTAGCTTCTCAAGGATGAGTGACCAAACCTGGCTCCTTGGCATAGAGACTGTGACCTAAAGTTTGGTAACAGTATCACGGTCAGCTCTCCACGACTGGAAAGAGGCTGAGCTTACTTTTCTTAGAATTTTATGTTCCCCATTTGAAAAGTGCCCTGTTCTGACTTTTTTCTAGCTCCCTGTCTAGAACTTGTAATGCTAATTATTCTTGCCTTTACTTCTCCTTCACATCTCCCATTCATGATTCAAGGACTTTCTTCTCCCCTTATAGACAAGAGTTATGCAATATGGGAGTCTTTCAGATAGACCCACTGAAGGGGTACTCCAATTGCCTCACCCTGCATCCCTGTTCAGCATGGAAGAAGCCAGAGTGGTTGGCGTCTCTATTCCCTACTGGCAATTTGGATAACCCCTTCAGAGGATGGTGTGATAAGAATAGGAGGTAGGAATTGGCTAGGCAGTTAGGGTAAAAAGACCCCAAAGAAATGTAGCCAGTTTCTTGGCTAAAAGTCAAAATGTCCTTGGGCCTGTTAGCAATATACTCTCTTCCAAGGCCAAAAATGTCCAAAGTATTTGGGAGCTTGTATCTAATCCTTAAAGGATTTTGGGGTTACCTCCTCAGGGGGGGAATATTGGAGGGGAGGAAGTGGGTTTGGATTTGATCAAAACAGCTTATATGCATGTATGAAATTCTCAATAAAGATTTTGTAAAAAAAAAAAAAAAAAAAAAGAATTTTATGGTCCCATCCCTTGACCATTTCTCTTTGGGTTTTGTGCCTTTCAGAGGTCTCTATTCAAAACATTGTGATATTGATCCCATTTGGATAGTATTAAATAATATGCTATTAGAACTTTCAAAAGAAATTTATGAAATCTTTATTAAAAAGAAACCCAGAACCCACATGGGGGCTCTGAACCATCTTTAACTCCAGTTCCTGGGGAATCCAACTCCCTCTTCTGACCTCTGTGGCATTGCACGACATGGGTGCACTCACATACAT
>NW_008360167.1:661647-679464 GCF_000622305.1 Nannospalax galili
GCTGGGCTTTATTTCAGGACTTAAAGGAACACTGGATTAACTGGGAAGGCATAGTATGTGCATGGACGAGAAGAGATGCCATGACGGGGATGCCTACCTCCCTTCGGTAGTCTGTGTGCTCAGTTCTTCCAAGACTTTTAGGAAACTCTACAAGATAATTCTAAGTTTCACTAAGAAAAATCTGAGATAAAAACGTTTGTTGTGGTGGTGGTGATGGACCTCAGGGCCTCACGTGGGGACTGTTCTGCCATGGGAAGCATGTCTAAGGAACATTTGGAAGAAGCCACCTTTATCAAATATTAAAATATGCTCCAAATTATAATAAAAATAGTATGAGCAGAAGATTGGATAAACTGATGAATTAAAAATGAATACAGGAAGACTAAATATATAGCAATTATTAAATAAGCAGTGTTAAAGTAATTATTATCATTCATTTGCAGAAAAGTTAGATAGCTATTTCACATTACATAATACACTATGAACAAAATCCAATGTAACCACTATAAAAGTCACTGGAAAGCACAGGAGACTATCTTAATTTTGTGGGAAACATGACATGAAACTGGGAATCATATGAGAAAGAGAATGATAATGCAAATATAAATCAAAGTTAAGACAACCACGATCTGGAGGAAAGTATTTGCAACACAAAACAAAGGGTATTCTATAAGAGCTGCAAAAAAATTAATAAGAAAAGGAAAAACACAAGCAATAGAAAAAAACAGCCAAAGGATATGAGCAGATAACTTGCAAAATAAATACAATTAGCTAATAATTATATGAAAATATGTTCAGCCTCACTAAAGATATGAGTATAAATTTAAATATTTTAACCCATTAAAATGTAAATGCCTAGGGCTGGAGAGATGGCTTAGTGGCTAAGAACACTGGCTGCTCTTGCAGAGGAACTGATTTTAGTTCCCAGAATGCACACGGTGGCTAATAATCATTGTTATCATCCATAACTCCGATTCCAGAGAATGTGACGCTCTCTTCTGATCTCTGTGGGCATTACATGCATCTGGTACACTTACACTGATGTAGGCAAAACACTCATACACATAAATTTAATAAATTCTAATATAAATGATTGATGAGAATGATTGTTAACGAAGATATAGAAAATGAGCACTGGCTAAACTGTAAAATATGTAGAGTCTTTGTGGACTTAATCAAGTTAGCAACTGATTAAAAAAAAAACTCAATTCTTACAACCACTTCCAGGAGCCTTTCCACAAATTTATAAACTATTGTGTATAAAAGTGTCTGCTGTGGTATTTTTTTCAAGGAGCTTACCAAAAGAAAGAAAGTAGAGAGAGATGTGGTTCATCAGGTTAACAGACCACCTTACAGCTGGTAAAAAGAACAGCAGTGAGGGCGTGGCTAAAGCCATCAAGCTCTCATAACACACTCATAACACAAGCTCTCATAACACAAGCTCTCATAACACACTCGGCCTTGTGCTGTGCTTCACGTGTGTTGTGCCACTTAATGCATAGATCCATTAAAACAACATTCAATGATATCCAGATTGTGCTGTCAGTGAAAGTATACGTTTCTGTACTTTAACTGTTTAAGACAAGCATGCTTTCATGTACTCCTTGTATCATTACAAAAAAATAGCAAATTTAAGAGAAGGGCAGGTTGTACTGTATTATGTACAGTGTGTGCATCAAAGACGTATTCTGATGACCAGTAACTGGACGGATAACTGAACTACATTGCCAAGCCCTTATCTACGCTGGGGAAGCAAGGCATGTGGCTAGATTTTACCAGTGGCCTATTAGCAGACACAGTGTGGCCTTTCCAGGCTAAGGCTTTTATGGAGCCAATGTGTTTTCTCATTTTCTCATTCAATTTCTGTTTCTTTACTAAAGGAAGGCCATACGTGCGAAATGACAGTCTCAAAAAATAGGAGGAACCCAAGTCCCTGAATGCCTGTGTAGAGCAGACTCCCGACCCCACCTCCCAACATATTCTCGTGTTGATTCATTCAATAAGACCTAGAACTTGTTATAGTAGCTCATATTGCTTACCCTAACACACTATAAAGCTGTTTTTATTAAAAAATTTAAAATATTGAATTATCATGGAACAGAGAAACTTCCATATTTTACTTTCCAGTCTCTATGTTGTTTAAATCCCACAACTTACAGTATAAAAGAAATTTATAATCAATGGCATGAACATATCTAAAGAAGAGCTGACATTAATTACCCTTGATCTTGGAGGACATTGGCTCCATGGGGGCAGGCACAGATTGATTACCTCCTCCTTTAGGATCTAAGAAGATCCAGGTAGCTTTGGATGCTAGTGAGAAAGACTGGGACCTGGGCTTAGCATCTGGATTGGGATCCTGCCTGACAGAAGGGCTAAACCTCCAATACATCCTGCAATCTGAGCCTTGTTCTCTCTGACTTTAATTTGCCTTCCCTTGCTGTAATTGGTGAGCAATTCAATATCCTGATAGTACAGTTTCATTTACTCTGCAGTAAAGATGGTGGAGGTTATGCCATTCAATAAATATTCACTGAGCTTTACTCTGAGGACAGGCACAGTGCCAAGATGTACAGGGGTATGGAATTTTGAGTCTAAGGTGAAGACAGGCACAAATAACTCTTAATAACTGAGCAACAATCAGACATTTTCATTTACTGCTTCACACCTAAATCCAGGTGTAGCAGATGCTGAACAAATCCTAACACCACTTTCCTTTTCCTTCTCCATGAGGGCTGGAGCTGTCCTCATAGATCCTAGTACAATGATGCTCACATTCTAGGATCTATTAGGTAACAATGTATTCTCCAATATAAGAGCACCTGAGCTCCTGGCTCCACCTGAGCCAGTCGGAGCTAGGTCCTTGTGAATTCAGTCATCCTTGCAGGGTAGTTGCTGGCAGCTTTCACTTAGGAATGCTATTGGAGGACTGCTTTGGCTCACCAGCCTCCTTCTTACCTGAGATGTAGACCTCGTTTTTTAATGTCACGCATGCAAACTCCACCCATTTCTTATTCTCACTCTCCAGCTCATGCTCTGTCAATGGGAGCTTGGCCACCTCCAGGCGACTGCGCCTCAGGGGGTCCAGGCAGGTTACCTCTGCCACAAATCGCTCATCCTTTGTACAGCCACCGATGATCATGAATACCTCAGACTGGAACTCGTGCATCCTGGGCTTGGTGCGCTCTGAAATAATCTGGAAATCAACAAGAGGTCATGTAGGCAGAGGGAATACAGCATGATAGCCCAGAGCTCAGGCTGCGGAGCCACAAAGAGCAGTCATAATTCCCAAATGCACTGGATTGCCATGTGACTTCACCTCCTCCACCCTACATTTCATCATCTGCATAATGGGAATTTTTACCTTAACTACATAATATGTTTGTTGTATTAAGTGGGATAATACATGAAATGTCCCTAGCCCAGGGCCTGGTACATGATAGGTCTGAGTAAATATTGCCTGTATTTTTGTTGCTGTTTTGAGAAGACGGAGTCTATTCACCATCAAATGCACGTCTTGCATCTTCTCTCCTACCTGGTCTGAAATTTAAAATCCTGGAATGAAAATCAAAGCAACATATAACCTACTGCTATAATGTTGAAAAAAAAAAAAAAAAAAACAGGATGGCAGGTTGAGTGGAGCTGACATAAGATGGGTACTTCAGAAAAGTTTTATTAGGGGATGGGCCCTAAAGGGAGAGCAGGCCTTTGACATCATAGCCATAGGCAGCCATAATGGAGGCTTTAAAAAGGAGAGGCGTGGGGAGCTTTTGCTTCAAATCCTGAAAAGAAAGGGTATTTCTGACTCACGGATTTTCAGGTGGATAGGCAAGCTTCATACCATGTAACCTAGCCTGGCCTGACCTACATGCCAAGGGATGTGCAGGGGGCACTAGGTAGGACCATAAACTTGTCTTGAAGCTTCAAGGATGTGGGGCTGCAAGGTCATATCACAATTTGCTTTCTTATGAACTCTGTCCCAGAGAAGAGCGGGTGGGGAAGGAAATGATCTCTTTGTTTCTGGGAAAAGTGTGGCTAGAAGGTCTGTGATCTAACACCTATTATACACCAGGGCCTGTGCCAAGCACACTACATATTCCAGCGATATCTGGGTCTTCGGTAATGATCATTGATACTTTTATTGATTCTGCCTAGGAAAAAGAAGAGGGGAAGGTCACAGGCCCCTCACCTGAGAGTCCAGCCATTATTCCTTTCCTTCCTTCCCGTAGCTGTATGTGATCTTAAAGATACTTGAATATAGGAAATCGATGATTAACTGAAAGTGGGACTCCATGGTGCAGCTTGCATGCGGTCATCATCCATAATGAGTGGAGACTTTGCAGCAATGTAGGTGTTGAGGGGTCACCCACACTCCTGTAAGTAACCCTTTACCCATTCTCTGTAAGTCCAACGAACTCATTTGTTCACCTACTTGAATCATTACTTTGGTCTACCATTGGTGCCCTATCTGGGTTGAATCTGGTGATTTTTTTTTGTGCCTCCCCAAGAAAAGTTAACACAACACCAGACAGCACCTCACCTCTACTTTTCTATTACTTCGGGGGTTTTTTTCTATCCCAAAGAGCCAGATCTAGTAAATTTTGCATCTCCAAGTTGTGAGGTTGGACTATGGCTATAACATTTGTGGCAGGTCTCCTAGTTGTGAATCCAGAGAAAGGATGGGGAAGTCTGTTGGCAGGACAGTCCTCAGTAATAGACTGAAGCTAAAAGCATAAATAGTGGTAGAAAGACTGTGGTGAAGACAAGAGCATGGTCCAGGGAGCCTGAAGACATTTGAAGGTACCAAACTAGTGGGTAGGGTTTGAACAATGACTTGTTACCAAAGAGAAACCCTGCTCTCTGTGCCCTTCTCCCTGTTATCAGCCTGATTTCTGTCCCCAAACCTCCCCTCCTCACAACCTCCAAAACAAACTGATCCTCTTTTTCTGTGAGTATTTTGGTGTCCTGGGCAATGCCTTCCAGATTGGTTCTCTTGCAGCCTTTACTTGAGTTCTGATAATTGGTTCATTTGCCTTTTCTCCAAAGTCTTCTGTCTATTCACAATGCCTGCCACCTTGCTTCAGTAACCTGCTAGACAATGGGCACCAATAGGAACTCTGGACTCCTAACAGCTGCCTGGCTCTCTCCATGACACCTGCCATCCACTTTCCATGCTGCCCAACCCATTCACCGTTTTAAACCATTATGAATTACTTCCAGGCACACTCTATCCCTTTATCAGTTAACCATTCCTGACTTCCATGTTCCTGTAAATCTGAATTTGTCCATCACATCACTTTTCATTCAGCCTTAAATTTACTATGAAGACAGTCCTTTTTCTCTAATGGGTTCTCAGCACCAAGAACAGTGCCTGGAGCTGGAGGGCTTCTGTGAGTCTGAATGAATGCACGAGGAAGACAGGTAACCCAGGACCCTGGTACAGGTTATTTTCTACAGTCTAAAGCACTGTGGTATCTGTTCTCCATGATGGCCTCCATAATGTCTCCTTCCCAGAACTCAGAGCCCATGTGGTTCCTTCCACACTGTTCCAGAATTGGTTTCTCTGACCAAAAGACTAACGCCAGAGTGGTGATCCATCAGGCTATCAGATACTACAGCTTTCATCTTGCTTGCTCTCTCAGTCTTTTGCTCTGATCATTTGCTCCCAATGAATGTCATTTGATATGGAGATGGCTACAAGGCGAGAAACTGCGGCCTTAGCTAGCAAGGAGCTGATGCCTGCCAGTAACAATGTGAATGAGCAACAAGTGAATTCTCTGACCGGAGTTGAACTCTGATATTGCTTCAGCCCCAGCCAAAAGGTAGGTACTAGACTGACTGAAACCTGGTAAGAACTTCCAGCCAGAACCATCCATATAAACAAAACCAGTTGTTTCCCTTGTTTTCCTTTTTCAGTGCTGGGATTGAACACAGGGCATTGCACATACTAGGCAAGAACCCAAGCACTGATCTGCATCCCTGTCTGCTGTTTTAAAGTGTCAAATACTAAGGCAGTTCATCTTACAATGACTGATATGCAGAAACAAGAAAAGGTCTCCAAATCAATGTCCTAAACTTCTACTTTAAGAAACTAGAAAGTGGGGTGTGGTGGTGCACGCCTTTAATCCCAGAACTCCAGAGGCAGAGGCAGGCAGATCTCTGTGAGATTGAGGCCAACTTGGTCTACATAGTGAGTGCCAAGTCAGTTGGGACTAAAAAGACCAAAAAAACGTCCAGCCTTCTCCGCTCCCTGCCCTCCCCTCAACCCCCCTCCCCCCATGCTGACATTCTTTAGGCCGACTGGCAGTGTAGAACAAGGTTGCCATCCCCAACAACAACAAAAACAAAAAAACAAAAAAAAAAACAGCAGAAAAAGAATTTTATCAAGATTAAAATAGAGGGAAATGAAAGACTAAACAAAAACAATGGAGAAAATACAATGAAACTGGAAGTTAGTTAATTGATAAAAATCAATAAAATTGGTAATACATCTAGCCAGATTGAGTTGGGTGGTAAACACACACACACACACACACACACACACACACACACGTACCAGTAAAAACAATATTGGGGTGAGAAATGCCACATGACTACAGATTCCATAGATAGTAAAAGATGATAAGGGGAAACTATGAGCAACTTTATATAAACAACTTCCACAGAATGGAAAATGTCTGAAAGCTCATTTGAGGAGAAATAAGATAACCCAGGTACCATGGCGTCTGTTAAACAGATGCAGTTTGAAGTAAAAACCTCTCAAAGAAAACCCAGGCTCTGGTATGCTGTCAAGCGTTTAAGGACAGATTTGCAGAGTGAATGAATAAACAGTAGACCTAAGAACAACAACGAAGTAAAAAATACACACAGAAAAAGAAAGAAGCTCTAGAGGAGTCTGCGGTGGTTTCTGAACAGCTTTTACCCGAGGTTTCTCCCAGTGGCCTGCAGATGAAATTTGGTGGCTAATCTTGGAACTTCTGTGCAGTGATTGGCACTCACTTGTGGGGTTTCATGTGTGCAAATCAACAGCCCCTGTATCATGGCTTCCTAATGATCTGGTTCCTCTCTACTACACTTGCTCTTGTGTTTACAAATCTCTACGTAAACCATTCTTTTAGAGATTGTTAAATAGGATGAGGTAGAACCAAATGCCATGTGTAGTCACTTTCTTGGTATCCATTTAATCATTCAGTAAACACCAACTACTCACAATGCATCAGAAATTTTCTCTTAAGATCTAGAGATGAAAATTTCAGTAAGAACCTACTTCCTACAACAAGCTGCTGGATTAGAGGTATTTACAGATGATAAATTCAATGGCAGTTGGTGTCATGATTAAAGATTGAGTCAAGGGCCACAAGAATACAGAAGGGTTTCTGGAGAAGGTAGCCTACCTTCAGCTAAATTTTGCAGTAGAAGTAGAAGGCAGAAGAAGGAGGCATTTAAACAGTGTCTGCATTGTCCTGAAGGCTGGAAAAGCACAGTCACATGGGGAACTGTAAGCAGTGCATCAAAACCATAGCAGAAGAGGTAAGTGGAAATGATGCCAGAGAGTGGACAGGCTCTGGGAATATTAGGAGAATGTGGGCTTCTTCCTGAAAGTGATAGAGCACCAGTGAAAAGGTAGACCCGAGAGCAGAATGCGCATAGCTACATTCTAGATCATCCCAGTGGTAGGCAAAGGTTGGAGGACAGACTAGGAGCATAGGGGCAAATACGAAAGAATTTCCAGAAATTCAGGAAGGAAATCAAGAGAGTCTAAATCTAGGCAATGTCAGACTAGATCAAGTGATACCAATTTTCACCAGAGTGAAAAAACTGAGAAAGCAGAATCCTTCAGAATGGTGATTTGACAGGGCACAGTCCTGTTTGTGTGTGCACTTTCCCCGACCAACCTCCTGCCCTTACACAGATGGGCAGAGGTACAGAGTGAAGTGGTTTCCATTTCTCACTTAATCTTCTCAATAACTGTGTGAAATGCAAGGTCATCCCCATTACACAGACCAGGAACCCCTGGCTTCTGGAAGGACTCGGCTCACCCTATGAACAATGCAGCACCTTCTACTTGGTGTCCCTGAGGAATTGTGAACAAGCGTCACAAGCATCTCTGACAGCCCCTGGTTAACTCCTCACCTTGCTGGTGAAATGCAATTATCTCTCATCTCCAACTCACCTCATTGCCAGAAAGGTGGTACATTCTGGCTTCCTGAAGCAGTGGGAAGACCTCAGGACACTGCCTGATGAGAGGATCCGCTTCGACCATCTCCACAAAGTAACACTGGTCCAGAAGCGGTAAACGCACATTCTCCAGGATGCAAGGCAGTAGACAGAGTCGTTCTGACTGCTTGTGTCGGACCCAGCTCATTACAGTCTCAAACACTTGAGCCTCCTCAGTCACATACAGATCATCACTCTTCAAGATATGATACAGGGTGTCCACAGGAAGTTCAAGGAACTCCTCAGAGTTCAAAATCTGCACAAAGTTTTGGATGATGTAACTTTGAACTTGCTTCTTTAAACTGTCCAAAGAGTGTGTGTCTGCCAGCCTCAGTACTCCAATACAATTTTCTGGGTTCAAGGCTTCTGTGAGGAAGCTAGCACAGGCATCCACCAGCCGCAGGAACTGACAGAAGGGTGAGGAGTTGGGCCAGAAAGTGATTAGTCCACAAGAATTTTATCAGTGAGTTGTATGTGCTAACAAAAAATTAGGAACAACCTAAATGTCTAACAATAAGGAATTGCCTTGAAAATCACACATTTGTGCAGTCAACAGCTCTATAAATCATTTAAAAGCATGTTCTAAGACTACATTAGGTCATGCAGAAAATGTTTGTAATGTATCGAGTATAAAAATATTTTTGGTTTTGACTGGTGTGGTGGTGCATGCCTTTAATCCCAGCACTTGGGAGGCAGGGGCAGGCAGATCTCTGTGGATTTGAGGCCAGCCTGGTCTACATAGCGAGTTCCAGGACAGTTGGGGCTACAGCTCTCTCTCTCTCTCTCTCTCTCTCTCTCTCTCTCTCTCTCTCTGCCTTTTGGCTTGTGCTATGCAAATGTTCTACTAGCAAGCTATATCTCCAGTTTACAGGAAATATGAGGAAATAGGAACATGTTAAATGACAACATAAAAACACATCCAGCAAAATCCAGACCACAGGAAAAACCTACAGCAAGTAATTTACTTTCTTCTGTAAATATTTTACAAGGGAGAAAAAGAGATAGAAGGAAGGGAAGAACTCAAAAATGAGAGATTTCCCCACACTTACGGGTATATGGGTAGCACAATTTGGACTCAGTGGGGTATTTTAAAAAATTAAAAAGAGCCAGGCGTGGTGGCATATGCCTTTAATCCCAGCACTCAGGAGGCAGAAGCAGGTGAATCTCCGTGAGTTCAAGGCCAGCCTGGTCTACATAGTGAATTCCAGGCCAGCTGGGGCTACTGGAAGACGCTGTCTCAAAAAAAAAAGACAAAAAAAAATTAAAAAGAGGTGGGTATGAAGTAGGAAGGAGGAGTGAAGGGGTGGGGTAGATCTAGGAGTTACGGGAGGAGCTGGGTATGAGTATGATCAAAATACACTGCATGCATACATGAAAGTCTCACAGAATTAATAAAAATATTATATTATATTTTAAAATGAGAGAATTAAGAGACATATCAATCTGCTAAAAAGTATGAACCTTCTTTGGATCCCTGATTTAAACAACAAATTAAGCCACGGAAACGTTCACAAGCACTAACATTTGGCAGCACGGAACAATGGTCTTGTAGTTATTTTTAATAAGACTCTGTCTTTAGTCTGGGGAGATAACACAGTAGGTAAAAGTGCTTGTTAAACAAAATTGGTGGGCTGAGTTCTGACCCCAGAACCCACTGCTAGCAAGGATGTGAGGAAAGGGGAGCCTTCCTTCACTGCTGGGGAGATTGCAAACTGATGCAACCACTATGGAAATTAGTAGAGAGAACTCTTTTTTTTTTCTTTTCCTGTCTTTTGAGAGAGGGTCTCCCTATAGCCCCAGCTGTCCTGGAACTCACTATGTAGATCAGGCTGGCTTTGGACTCACAGAGATCTGCCTGCCTCTGCCTCTGCCTCCTGAGTGCTGGGATTAAAGGCATGTGCCACCACACCCCACCAGTACAGAGAACTCTTAAAAATCTAAAAATAAATCTACCTTATAATCTAGTTATACCACTCCTTGGCATATACTCAAATGACTAAATAACCTATTACAGAGATACTTTCTCAGCCATGTTTGCTGCTGCTCTTTTCGAAAAAGCTAGGAAATGTAAACAACCTAAATGCCCCTCAACTGATGAACGGATAATGAAAATGTGGTACATTTACACTATGGTACTCTACTCAGTGGTAAAGAAAAAAAATGAGGAGAAAAAAAAATTTCAGATAAATCGATGGAACTAGAAACTGTCATACTAATGAGGCGAGCCAGACTCAGAAAAACAAGTAATGCAAGTCCTCTCCCAGCTACGGATTCTAGCTCCAAAACCTTAAATATGAATATTATATATATATATACACACACACATATATTTGTATATATAAAATCTTAATGCAACAACGGGAGCCAGGAAAATGGAAAGGAACTACAGAGATGAAAGAAAGAAGGAGCTTGAGAGAGGGCGGATAGTTGGAGACAGGTGTTATCAAGGGGGAAATGGGGGAGATGGATGATATGTTAACTGGGGAGTGAATAGGGAAAACTATACAGGAGGGGGGAGAGAGAAAGAGAGAGAGAGAGAGAGAGAGAGAGAGAGAGAGGAGATAAATGATGCTTAAGTGGTGTGAAAAACCAAAGGGAAATGTATTCGTTTATAAGCCTACTAAAAATGCACATACACTATATACACAAGTTCATGTGTTTGACTGAAGGCTACATAATAAAAATCAAAATGCCAGGCAAGGGAAACCTCTCTTCAAGTTGTCAGTCAGTGTAGTCCAAGCATCTCCCAAAGTAATACAGGCTGTTGCCACAGTCCTTAATTGCCTCCCAGAATTTGAAGGTAAGACCCTATTGCTGAAGACAAAACATGGCCACAGGAGTTGGAGCCATCGAGCTGGAACTGACCTGGAAGCCTCCTCCCTGAAGACTAGCTCTCATAGTATCAGAGGATACTATACAAACTGCCAAGGGAGAAAACCAATCAATGATCCCATCCAGCTGCAAAGTCTATGAACCACAACAATGACCAGCCCAGGAAATAATCTCTATTGGTGCAGTAGTGTCAGTTTTATCTTGGGGGTAATCAACAGCTGTCTAACTGGACTTAATGGGACTTAATGGTCCACTTAATGGGAGGGAGCTTATGCAATGGTGCTATAAACATAGCCAAGTACACATGATTGGAGAGGTCATAGACCTGAGAGAAGAACTTACTTCTAGCATTTCCCTACACTACGTAATTTCTTGCTATATTCTAAACATGTATCCTTATCTTTATAGACAAGTGTACTTCTCACCACTCATCAAAGAAGCTTCTTTTTGCAACAGATGGAGCCCATTACAAAGTTCTACAATTGGTGAAAACGCCCAGACATAAGTGACATATTACAATGCAACATCTTCACCTAAGGCTCGGGAACATCATGGAAGAGGGGGGTGGATACAATGTAAGAGCCAACGGGACAAGACACTTGCTGCTACTTAAGGCATTCTAGATGTGACAGAGAAGCTGCAGCAATGAAATCTCCACACGATGGTAATCTAACGAGATCCACGTATAAGGACAAAACTTGTTGACATACCAAGGTGGATAGAGGAAATTCTAAGAGGTCCCACCTCAAGATGAAGAGTTACAGGCAATCAATGAATAGCGAGAGAAGGAGAATCAGTTTTCTCCAGAGAGGTTTTCCGAATTCCAAGTGGGCAGCCCTAAACACAAATACACAGGACACAGGAGCACCACTGTGGTGGTGCATTAAATGGACTCAGTGCACTATATGTGTGTATAAATAATATACACGTATATATAAAAATTACAAATAAGTGTGTTATATGTAACAACAATAATAAAAGAAGAAGACAAGAAAACATGGGAGTTGGAGGGAGACTGGGAAGGATGGAAATGATGCATAGAGTATACTCATGTATGATATTTAGAAAAAAATTTAATCTTTAAAAGAAAAAGAAAACAGATTTTTAAAAAAAATCCTAGGCAGAGGCAGGTGGATCTCTGTGAGCTCAAGGCCGGCCTGGTCTACATAGTGAGTTCCGGGACAGCTGGGGCTACAGGGAGACCCTGTCTCAAAAAGACCGAAAAAAAAAAAAAAAAAAAAAGATCCCAAGGTTACAGAGTAGTATCTGTACAAACTGGCTTTGAGAGCAACGAGCACAAAGGACAGGAGAAGGAAAAAGAGAAAATATTTGCCTCTGAAAATGTCCTGTAATTGTGGTGAGTCACCTGTCCTCTTCATCAAGGAGGCTGAGGAGACCCCACCAGATGGACTTGAACCAGTGTCCAGTCTACAAAGAAAAGAGTCAACACTTAGGAATCATTTCCTCCATGCTTCCAAGTGAAGCCAACCATGGTCAAGCAGGACCTTTGACTTATCTTCACATAGGTGGAAGCATACACATAAAATAACCTTAGACACCCAAAAGGAAAGTATAACCAAAGATTAAAGGGGCTAATATAAATTTTTAAGAGTCCATATGTATAGCTAAAGGCTGCATAATAAGAAACAATGCCAGACAGGAGATACCTTCCCTTGAGTTGTTGGCCAGGGTGGCCCAAAAGACTCCCAGATAGTAACCTACCATAGAACTGGGAAAATGAACAGCAGACCTCAATCTTTTCTAAAGGAATATTGACAACTGATTGCTGCTAGATGAGGAACAGCTTATCTTCCTAAAACAAGGATCTCTAGAGAGGCTGACTAGATTCAGCAGACCAACAGCACTGGGGAATGGCTGGGGGTGCTGACAACACAGTGAACAGTAACAGGGATGGCAGAGTATATGGGCTCCAGTGTGTGGGAAGGGGGAGGCTATGGGAGGGTGCCATTTCAGAAGTGGGTTTATAGATGAATAAGATTGTGTGGGATGTTCTGTATGATATATACACAAAAAAACAACAAATTTTTAAAAAGATGTATTTGAGGAGGAAGCATAAAAATTTACTTCATGTTAATTAGTAGAGTTGATAAACATTACCATTGAAATCTACCTGATGACTTTATATCCATACCCAGGTGCCCAGGATCCAAGTGTAACCAACTATGACTAGTAATGATCAGATACATAGAGATTGAAGACACATGTGCAAGCATCTAAGCATTAGTAGCATTAAATATGTAGGAAACAGCGTATTTTAAAATGAAATGGAGATCTTCATAAAAACCCATTCAATCTTATGTCTTACAGGGTTTATACTGAGTTCAATATTGTATAACCATATTAATTCAACTGTGAACCTGAAAATTTACAGCCACTTTTGAAAGAGACGTATCCTTGCTCTGGAAATTGTTACTGAATATGTTAAAGGTGGAATTAAATGCTTCTTCTAATGATGTGGTTATTAAATAAAAAAATAAAATAAAATAAAAGTAGCAGTGTACATGGATATTTAAAAAGCTAGCGGTGAGAGCTGAAGAGATGTCTCATCAGTTAGAGGCACTGGCTGCTCTTGCAGAGGACCCAGGTTTGATTACCAACATGCACATGATGGCTAACAACCATCCTAACTCTAATTCCAGGGGAAACAAACACCCTCTTCTGACCTCTATGAGCACTGGACAACACAGGTGCACTTATATGCATTCAGGCAATACACTCATCCACATAAAAAAAAAAGAATAAAATAAATTTAAAAAAAAAATCTAGTGGTAACTAAAAGAAGCTTTTAAGCTGCACTTAAAACAAGTGACACTATTTTGCTCAGGCCTGTGGCGCCAGCAGGATGAGTAAGAGTAGTGGTCTAGGTGCCTCCCAGAAGCTCTATAGTCACCTACAGGACCAAAGCCGGCACAATGAACAACACAAGAAAACCCATCTGGGCACAACCCTAAAGCCAGCTGGCTTGGAGGTGCTTCTCATGCAAAGGGAACTGTGCTGGAAAAAGGAGAGGTTGAAGCTAAACCATCAAACTCAGCTATCAGGAAGTGTTTGGGTGCAGCTCGTCAAGAACAACAAAATCACGGTCTTCGTGCCCAGTGGTGGTTGACCGAACTTCATTGAGAGAATGATGAATGCTGGTTGCCGGATTTGGTTGGAAAGATGATATTCCTGGAGCTTGCTTTAAGACTGTTAAAGCGGCCAGTGTCACTTCGGGCCCCGTACAAAGGCAAGAAGGAGACCAAGATCCTAAATCTTGATGATGGAAACAGACATAATAAAAAGTGAGAAGAGCTTGAAGGATGGGTGGGAACAGAGACTGTTATGCTTTAACACTCAGCTAGCCTATAGTTGGATTTTTAAGCTTGTGTTAGTTTCCTAAGCCTGCCATAACAAATTAACATTAATATATCAGCTTAAAAAAATCAGAAATTTAGCAGTGCTTCCAGCTCCCTGCACCAAGTAGGGCATCTCTAGACGCTCAGCCACCGGCCGACACTTCGGCAAGCAGGTAGGGGATCTCCTGATCCTCAGCCTCTGGACCATGCTTAGGCCAGATTCCCAGCTCCTGACACCAACAAGTGATAAATCTCTGACCCCCAAACCCTAACCTACACTTCTCTCACCCCTCCTAGCTCCCAGTGCTTATCCAGTGCTCACAGGTGAGGCCTCCTGGCATTCTCAGCCTCTGGCCCACACTTCTCCTAGCTCCCAGAGCACCCAGATGGGAACTCCTGTAACCTCTGCCTCCTGCACATATTTCTGCCTCCCCTCCAGCTTCTGGTGCAGACAGGTGAGGGGTCTGTAGACCCTCTCCCTTCAGTGCACACTTCTGCTGTCTGGTCAGCACTAAGCTCAGACAAGGACTCCCAGGACACCTTTCCATCAGCGCACACTTTGGTCACTAAGCATGTTTGCCCCAGGCATGCAGGCGAGGGGTCCCTGGACCTCCCTGACTCACCACAGCCTCCCTCACCTTGGTGAACCCAGACTTCTGAAGTCAGAAGAATGTAACCCACCTTTGCTGGTGGACACACTCCCTGACCAAGGAGGCAAGAGGACATGATCCACCAACACCTGGTACATACACACCATGTTCTGTATATGCCCCAGCTAGTGAAGTTAGAGGTGGCAGGATGTCCAGCTCCAATGCACACTTCCACAGCACCTTCTGAACCCTAGCTCCAAAGATCAGACAAGATGGAAAACTGCTGCCCTTAGTGCAAACCCATCCCCCTCACACATACCCTACACTGACTCTTGTTTATGAGGCCAAAGGCTATGCCCTCCATCAACTACCCCATCCATAAATCAACACCAAAACTCTCTATGCCTGAGCCCAGCCAAGAAATAGCAAGCACTAGAACAAATGCTCATTCAATTCAGGTGTGCCAGAAAGCTTCCACAAACTAACTCCAGATGCACAAATCCCAATGGAAAAATAGCAGCATAAAAAGCCCTGTGTTCTATAACTCTCTCTCTGGAAAACATTCCCCCAACACCACCCTATGGCCCTTTCCTATTGTCCTGGCTGCTAATACTGCCTCAGATCAATGATCTGTCTTAAGATTCAAAGATAGGGTCCACATATGAGAAAGAACATGTAGCATTTGTCTTCCTGGGTCTAGATTAACTCATATGGTGTGGGTTTTTTTTTTTTTTTTTCTGGTTCCATCCATTTACCTGCAAATGTCATAGTTTCATGTTTTCAGAGCTGAATAAAATTCCATTGTGTAAGTATCACATTTCATTGTCCATTCATCAGTAGCTGGACATTTGGGCTGTTTCCATTCCCTTACCAATGTGAATAGAGCAGCAGTGAACATGGATGACGTCTCTCTGTGGTAGGATACAGTCCTTTGGGTATATGCCCAGGAGTGTTATAGTAGTTCTGTTTCTAGCTTTCTAAGAAGCCTCCACAATGATTTCCACAGTGGTTGTACCTTGGCTAAGGATGGTGAATACTTTTTCAGAATATTCCTTAGTCACCTGTAGTCCTTCTTTTAAGGAAGCTCTGTTCAGTCCCATAGCCCTTTTTTTTTTTTTAATTGGGTTGTTTGTTTCCTTGGACTTTAGTTTTTAATTCTTTGTCAATGTATGGTTGTCAAACATTTTTTTTCCTATTCTTTAGACTGTAAATGTATCCTCAAAAAATTGATAGTCTCATACAAATGGCCAACAACAACAGTGACTTAGATGGAATTTCAGACAAATGATTCAAAAGAATGGCTTTAATTCTATACAAAGATCTTAAAGCAGGCACAAATAAACTCATGAACAAATTCAAAGAGGTTACAAATAATCTCCTCATTAATTCTAAGAAAACAACAACAACAAAAACATCTGAATGAAATAAGGACATCAATTCAGGATATGAAAATAGAATTTAACAAAGAGATAGAAAAAATGAAATGATACTAAAAATGAAAATTTCAATAAACCAAATAAACACCTCTGTAGAAAGCCTCAACAAAGAGGACAGAATACCAGGATTTAAGTAGCAGGTACTTAGATCATTCAGTTGAATAGATGATAAGTTTTTAAAACTTGTCAGGAACATGCAAGATCCTCTCTGAGACACGATGAAAAGACCAAACGGAAGAAGAATCCTAAACCAAAGGCATAAATAATACTTTCAATAAAATTATAGAAAAAAACTGCCCAATTCTAAGGAAAGAAATGCCCATGTAGGTACAAAAGGCATACAGAAAACCAAATAGAACCAGAAAAGAAGCTCCCTACATCATATTACAGTTAGGACATTACTATAATAAATATACAGAACGAAGAAAGGCCACTGAAAACTGCGAGAGAGAAGACCCAAGTCTCATACAAAGGCAGAATAATCGGAATAACTTCCTTGGATGCTGGACTCCTCGGGGGCGCTTACCTTTCCAAATTGACTTTCTACTCTCTTGACTGGCCAAGCCACTTACGATCTGGAGGGATACTACCTTCCAAAGTACCAAACCATGCATAAGATTTTATCTTATGATGTAAGGGAAGCAAGGCCACTGAAAACTTGCAATAGAGAAGTATCTGATGCTTATCCCTGGTCCCTAGGAATAACCTGCCCTGTACCTGGACTCTGTTTCAATATCCAGGCAATGAGGCAACCTTGCTTTAACACAATGGAATCAAGTGCAGTGATGTGATCCTAGACCTGGACAAGGGTGGGTGACTTGGATGAGGCCTCTGTTGTAATTATAGATGCATCTGAGATTATCCAGGGTCTAATTATTTTTATGAAGTTAATGTAATTGCTGTAACAAGATTAAAACAAATATTACTGAAGAGACAATCTATTACTTTAAAATAAAGCTTAATTCTGAAGTCCCCTCTCTCGTCTGTGACACTTCTTACCTCTCAATGCTCTTCTTTCACAGCCACCATCAGATGCTGATCACACCTCTTGCTTCCCTTACAACTAGATAATAGAACTGAAAACTACATGGTATGATAGAAGCTGTAGTTTCTGGTATTGAAAAACTGAGATTCAAATCCCAGTATTGTCAGTCACCTCCTCTAACTTGTGCTAAGTTGCCACTGGCTCCAGCGAGGCTGCTGCACTTTGCAGTCACTGTGCTGGAGCCAGACACTAAGTGTGGGCCTAAGCACCAACAGCTTATGAAGGAGTCAATGCCCTCATCTTATCACCTGTTACAAAATGTGCAAATGAGCATTTTCTGACCTTCAGGTAAGCACAAGACCAGCTCTCTCTCTCCCTCCCTCCCTCCCTCCCTCCCTCCC
>NW_008360167.1:679551-739501 GCF_000622305.1 Nannospalax galili
TCTCTCTCTGTGTGGTGTGTCTACACCCCAGACATAGGAGGTCTGGGGGCCAACCCAAGAATGCTCGCGGGACTCACTGCTTTCACCTGCTTCAGAGAAGAGCCCAAACCTGGTTTGTTCACACACCTGGAAAAGGTTGGCAGCTTCCAGGACCCGCTGAACATTCTGTTTGGTGATCATAGCCTTGCTGGTGTACGTGTAGTCCAGGAGTGTGTGCATGGTCTCAGCATCCACCCCTTTAATAATGATCTTCTTCTCATACTTTTCTTTCAGGTCATTGCAGAACATGGCCCTAGAAGAGAGACTTGCGATGTGAGTCTTACCAGAACCCTTGGCTCCAGGTCCGAACAGATTCCCTTTTAGAGTCGTCTGCTCTCCTGCAATAGTGAGGTCTCAAGGTCAGGGCCAGGGCCAACACAGAAAGAGAAGAATCATTTGACCTTCTGACTTCTGGAAACTTTTGTTATGGCAAATGAGACCTTCCTGTTCTGTTCTTCATCTGCTCTTGTCTCCTTTATTCAGAGATAATCCTGCTACCTCAACTCTTCCCAACCTCTCCTCTCTTCACTCCACTGGCGTCTTTCTCCTCACAAGACTATGACCACATGAAATGAAGGGTAAATATAAAGTCCAGGGCTGGGGGCTGGAAAGGTGGCTCAGCAGTTAAGAACACTGGCTGCTCTTGCAGAGGACCGGGGTCGATTCCCAGCACCCACATGGTGGCTAACAACCATATGTAATACCAGTTCCAGGGTATCCTCACCCTCTTCTGACCTCTGCAAGCATTGCACAACATGGGTGCATTTACATACATGCAGGCAATACACGCATACACACAAAATAAAAATAATAAACTCCAGCACTGCAAAGTTAAGAAATCTCAGCCTGGTACCAGATAAGTAATGACAGAACGTGGGCAGGTGACCAGGTTACAAGGCACTTTCTTCAGCCATAAATCTTCTTGGCAAGCAGCAAGAAGCTGTCTATATAACTAAACCACACATCTTTAAAGTGATGTCATATATAGCGTGCCTTGCTATCTCCTGGTTCTATAAAGAGCCCTGCCTTGCAGCAATCATACAATTTCTTCTCAGCTCAGTGGGCTAGCTCACTGTGGACCTCCCTTCGTTGGAGGGTGAGGTTGTCCAGTCTATATGGCTTTTACTAGATACCTAATTTTATATTTTCTAGTCGTCAGTTTTCAAAATAAAAAGAGTCAAATGAAAATCAATTTTAGTAACATATTTTACTTAACCTAATTTATACCTAAAATAGCATTTCAGCATGTAAGAAATACCTGAAAAATCACTAATGAGATCATTTACTTTTTTCATATTAAGTCTGCAAAATCCTTTATGTATATTTTATAAAGGACATGTTGCCACCCAAATGAATGGCATATTATTTATATATACAAGTTCTCATGTATGAATGGATGAGGAAGGGTCATTGAATAGGGAAGTGATCATGAGCACACATGAAGCTTTCCATAGCTGAGGCAATCTCTGGAAACACACCAACACCAAATTTAGAAATACTAACAGGATGGTTCAGTGGGTAAAGCACTTACCATGCAAGTCTGAAGACCCAAGTTAAATCTCAATACCCAGATGGTGGAGGGAGAGAACCAACTCCCAGAAGTTGTCCTCTGACCTCCTCATGTGCCCATCACACATATACTCATACATACATTTATGGGTACACAGAATTTTTAAAAGTTATTTCAATTAGAGAATAATAGAGGGGCTGGAAAGATGGCTCAGCAGTTAAGAACACTGTTCTTGAAGAAGACCCAGGTTCGACTCCAAGCACCCACATGGCAGCTAACAACTGTCCAAAACTTCAGTTCCAGGAGATCCAACAATCTCTTCTGTCCTCAGCGGGCATTGCACAACATGGGTACACTTACTTACATGCAGGCAATGCATGCATACACATAAAATAAAAATTATAAATAAAATATCTTTTTTAAAAAAAGAACAATAAAGAATATAAAATTAATACAGCATATAAGTGAGATATGGTATGATAAAAAATATTTCTGACATTCTTTCCATGGGTTCTTGCCCCTTTTCAGTGGGATTCCACCTAGTATAAGGATTTGGTGCTAGGATCCACAAATGAGGGAGAACATATGTCTTTTGTTTCTCTGAGTCTGTGTTACTTCACTTATATACCAGTTTCTAGATCCATCCATTTACCTGAAAATTTCATTATTTCATCTTTCTTTACAGCTGAGTAGAACTCCAGTGTGTAAATGTACCACATTTTCAGTAACTAGTCAGTTGAGGGACACTCATGATGTTTCCATCTCTTAGCTATTGTGAAAAGAGCAGCAACAAACAGTTGTACAAGTGTCTGTGCAGTAGGACGAGTCCTTTGGGTATATGCCAAGGAGTGGTATAACCGGGTCATATGGTAGGTTCATTTTTAGTTTTTTAAGAGTTCTCCACACTGTTTTCCATAGAGGTTGCACAAGTTTACAATCCCACCTGCAGTGAATGAACATTCCCCTTTCTCCACATCCTACCAGCATTTCATATCATTTGTTCTCCTGATCTTAGCCAGTCTAACTGAGGTACGGTGACATCTTAAGGTGGTTATAATTTGCATTTCCCTAATTACTAATGATGTTGAACACTTTTTAAGATGTTTCTTAGCCATCTTTATTTCTTCCTTTGATAGCTCTCTTTTTAGATCTTTAGCCCATCTTTTAATTGGGTCATTTGTTTTCTTGGTTCTTTGTTTTTTGAGTTCTTTATATATTCTGGATGTTAAACCTCTGTCAGATGTGTCACTGGTAAAGATTTTTTTCCCACTCTGGGTTTTCTCTTCACGTTCTTGATTGTTTCTTTTGCTGTACAGAAGCTTTTTAGCTTAATGAGGTCCCACATGTTGATTCTTGACCTTAATTCCTGAACAACTGGTGTCTGATTTAGAAAATCCTTTCCTACACCTATGCCTTGTAGGTTACTGTCAATGTTTTCTTCCAATAGTTTCAGAGTTTTGGGTTTCACATTGAGGTCTTTGATCCATTTGGAATTGAGTTTTGTACAGATGAAAGATAAGGATCTAGATTCATTCTTCTACAGAGATCCAGTTTTGCCAGCATCATTTGTTAAAGATGCTGTCTTTCCTCCATTGTGTGTTCTCGGCACCTTTGTCAAATATCAGGTGGCTGAAATTGCATGTACCCAGGTTTGGATCTTCAGTGATGTTCCATTGGTCTATGTGTCTATTTTTGTTCCAGTACCACACTATTTTTATGACTATAACTCTTTAGCATACTTTGAGCTCTGGTATAGTAATCCCCCCAGCATGGCTCTTTGTGTTCAGTGTTGCTTTGGCTATTCAGTATCTTTTGTGCTTCTGTACAAATTTAAGGATTTTTTTTTCATGGGGTTTTTGATTGGGATTGCATTGAATCTACATACTGCTTTTAGTAGGATGGTCCTTTTCACAATATTAATTCTTCCAATCCATGAGCATGGAAGGTCCTTCCATCTTCTGGTGTCTTCCTCAATCTCTTTCTTTAAAGATTTAAATTTTTCATTGCAGAGATCTTTGATGTCTTTGGTCAGGTTTATTACAAAACTTTTTTTTTTGAAGCTATTGTGTAAGTGCCAGGGGAGGGATGGGGTGTTTGCTCAACCACTATGCCGACAAGCAACAGGCACACCTCCTTCCCATGTTCATCAAGGAGTCGAGGGGGCAGTCAGTTATCCATTCCACCCAATTAATCAACCTTAGCTGCATGTGGGGAAGGGGCTAAGGGTATATAAGCCGAGAACGCCATGAGGCACCTCTCTTGCCATTTTGTGTGGCTGTCAGGAGGTCACAGGATCTATATTTGAGTGTAGATTTTCCAGTGCAGCCATAAATGGTGGAGGACGCCCACTCTTCTGTAAATAAACCCCCACCCTATGCTCTGTTAGCAAGCCCAATAAACTAGTTAGGATTTTTTTAAAAAAGAGCAGAGCTAATGGAAACCTTCATTATTCCACCAAAGTTGATCCCATGTTGGCAAATCCTTTCATCTTTGATTTCTTAGCCCTATATTTTCCCCCTTAAACTTCATTGTATGTATATTTTTATGTAACCTGCTTCAAGTTGTTTCTGGAAAAAAATAGGTTAAAATTGCCTCTCTTTGGAATAAAAAATAAATTAAATAAAAAATAATTTCTAGCTAGACACTGACCAACTCTCGTGAGATTCTTGTAAAGCACAGGATTTTAAACAAAAGTAGTCTTACAAAGGTATGTTACTCAATACAGTGAATCAGTGATGGCCTCAAAACAGGGGCTGAGACAGTGAGCATGTCTCCCACAACAGCTGTGATAATAGCCACAGGCCCAGGGTCTCCTCGATGAAGTCAGGGCCACACAGCTCTCCAGTTCCCATGGGGCTTACTCCTCATTGAGGTCTCTGCCCAAGCATCACTTCTTTAAAGATACTCTTCCTCATATTGTCCCCAGTCTAAAACAACACTCCCTAACACCTTCATTTTCCTTTTCTTCGTAGACATGTCATAACCTGAAATTGCATTGCATATCTATTTGTTCACCAGTTAATTAGACTGTCCCCCAACTACAGTGTGTACTGAATGTGAGCCTAGAGTGTGGTGGTTTGAATGAGAATGTCCCCCACAGACTTTAAGTATTTGGACATCTTGTCCCCAGTTGGTGGTGCTATTTTGGGACATCCTAGAAGGCGTGGCCATGCGGGAAGAAGCACATCAGTGGGGGGCAGGCTTTAAGAATTCTTAAGTCTTGCCATATTTCCAACTGTTCTCAGTTTCCTGTGCCTGCTTGAAGATGTGAGGGCTCTACCCAGCTACCTCCTACCACCATGCCTCCCCACCATGAGGGACTCTGATCCTTCTGGAACTGAAAGCTCAAATAAACTCTTCTTTCTGTAAGTTCCCTTGGTCATGGTGTTTTATCACAGCAACCAAAAAGTAACCAGTACAGAGTGTCATGTTCCCTGTATCCCCAGGGCCTTGAACAATTCGCCAAACCCAGTGGGGAATCTGAGTAGAGAAAATGAGTGAATGAATAAGTGAGTGAACCAGTGAAACAAATTGTCTTTCTTAGCCCCTTAGCATTTTCTTTTGATTCCTCTGTGACCCCCAAAATTATCAAACACCTTCTGGAGGCTGAGGAAGAGACCCTGCCCTATGCACTCTCCTCTCCCTAGTGGGGAGTTCATTTCACATATAGGGCCTGGAATTTGAAGGAGAGCATTCTACTTACTACTCCAATGAGATCTACAAGCTCCTGGAAATCCTAAATGTCACTAATAGAATTTTTCACCCAGCCCAACTAGCCTACAACCTCCATGCCTCTGAACTCCCTGCATCCTATGTCTCAGTAACAACCACAGCCCTAAAAACAAGCACTCACCCCATCACTCCACTCTCATACGCCAATTTAACCCCTGGCTGCCCCCTACTCTGTTCTGACCCTCATTCCTTCACCACCCCCATTTGTACCAAGAATTAATTTCTCTGCTTCACTAAGATATTCTGTGTTGTAGTGACCTTAACATTAATTGCAAAGGGAGTAAAATTCAACTCAAGAATACAGTTAGCTGGGTGTGAGTGGTATGTGCTTATAATCACAGCACTCAGAAGACTGAAACAGGAGGACTTTTAGCTCAAGATCAACCTTGGCTGTGTGTGTATGTGTTCACATATATGTAACTGGTTTAAGAAATTCTTTTAAATTGTCAGTGTGTACTACACAATGAACATTATTGTCAAGAAAGGATTATTTTGTCCCAATGCAGTCAATCAAGGGACTTTTCATCACCAAAAAAAAATCAGGGAGTCAGCTAATCCAAGGGTGGCATGAATCTGGTCTGTAGCTCCCAGAAAGTCTGAGTGGAGACACTGAAACCCTCCATTTTCCATTTCCCAAATCAATTCTAAGCAAAGACAGCATGCAGACAATCAGCTCAATACAGTTTCTGACCTCTAGCTATTGTTTAAATCCCATTATATGACCTGATCCATCATTGGAGTCCTGCTTATGTTCTCAGCCTCAAGTATAACAGTCTCGGGGAGTAAGCCACAAAGTATGCTCCAAGGCCCAGCCACATCTGAATCCTGTGGTACCTGCTAAGAATGCAAAACCCCAAACTCTCACAACCCCACATCAAATGAGTTAAAAATCTCTGGTAATGGGAGAGGTGGATTATTAGACCTTACTCTGCCTGCCCCCCCCCCACATAATTTCTTAGCAAACCAAGTTTAAGAACCACTGCCCTAAGTTGGGCATGGCAGCACATGCCTGTAATCCCAGCACTGGGAGACACGGGCAGAATGATCATGCATGACTTTATGAGAAAACGTTGAAAAAAAAAAAGAACCAGCCCCTACTACAGGCATTTTGTTGTACCTGACAAGGAGACTTAAAAAAGGTCAAGTTCAAGAAAATAATTGGCTGGGACTAGTGCGGTTATGTCCCCTTGCTGTAGAGGCCTCCTTTCACCTTTTGACATCCAGTCCTCCAGGAACCCTGTAAGACACAGGGCTACTTCCCAAAGGAAGGAGGCACAAGATACCAACCACCTCTTCTCAGCCTGGAAGGTTATGGCTCAAGGCCTTGCCCTGGCCTCTCTGGTCTTTCTTTAGCTTAGATGCTCAGAAAGGACCTTACAGCTTATACTCAGACAGTACAGATCATTGAAGCCAGAAGTTTCAATAAACAGATTGACATCAAAGCCCTGTTAATAATTAGTAATAGGCAGTTTGGTTCTTGTCTGTTGTGCACATGCAAATCTCTCACACCTGGAAGGGAGCCTTCTGCTGCAGTTTATTCCCCAAGGGTTCATACGTTGTAAGCTTGGTCCTCAATGTGACAACATTGAAGTGGTGGGACTTTTAAAAACAGGAGCCTATGGGGCTGGAGAGATGGCTCAGTGGTTAAGAACTCTGGTTGTTCTTCAGAAGACCCAGGTTCAAATCCCAGAACCCACATGGAGTTACATGGTCCATAACTCCAGTCCTAGGGGATCTGACAGCCTCTTCTGACCACTGCGGGCATTTCACGACACAGGTGCACTTACCTACATGCAGGAAATACACACATACACATAAAATAAAATTTAAAAAATAAAATAAAATAAACTGGAGCCTATAATGGGGGATTGTCTGTTGAGGCGTAACCCTCAGAAAGAATTGTTGTGATTCTCATGGAACGCAAGAGGATTGTTTAGGAGAGGAAGACTGTCCCATCCCTCACTGTTCTCTCCTGTCACTCCTGTCTCTCCATGGCTTCTTTCCCTCTCGTCCATACACTCCCACCATAATGACACCTACCATGTGATAGAGCCAAGGTCAGATCCAGACCAATGCCAGCACCATGCCCTTGAAGCTCCATAACTACATAAACCTCTTTTCTTAAAGTACCCAGTCTTAGGTATTTTGTTACAGTAAGAGAAAACTGACTTGTACATCTTCAGAGTAGCACTTAGAAGTTCATGGACATCTTTCTTTCTACTACATGCACATGTCTAATAGCTCCCTAAATTTCTCTCCCAAGTTTGAAGTCAAATTCAACACTCCCAGCCATTGGAAGAGCATTTGTATCAAAGTGGTAGAGGAGCTGAAAACCTTGAGTGCCCCCCGCCCCGACACACACATACTGACTGTAAACATCGCCAGGCCTTTAAAGAACTTCTATTTGCCAAGCTTCTAATTCACATTTACCACTCTTCAAGGACATGCCCATGGCTTTGGGGAATCAGAACTTGACTTGCTTACTGTAAACCCAGAACTCTCAAAGCCCTACTGCCTCATTACAGGGGACTTAGCAAGCCATGCAACCCTGATCATGGAAATTTGTAACAGAAAAAAAAAGGTCTTGTCTTGTGCTATCCTTAAAGATCTGCCCCTCCTCCTACATCAGTCTCAGATGTTTGTGTGGAGCTAGCCTCATGTCTCAGACCAAGGGTGAACATGGTCCAAATAATATTCCTCACACCATGGCGATTAGTTATGGATGACCACAGATGAAATTGGTCTAAGCATAGTCAGCCTCAGAACTTTCTCTGGAACTAATAGAAGTTCCTTCCTGTTGGGATTGTTGGGCTGGTAGAAATGGAAGTTTAGAGATACTAGTGACTTTTTTTTTAAATATGTATGAGTATAGTATTGCCTGCATGTATGGGAGTGTCCCGTGTTGTGCAATGCTGCGGAGGTTAGAAGAGGGCTTTGGATTCCCCTGGAACTGGAGGTAAGGACAGTTCATAGCTGCCATCTGGGTGCTGGGAATTGGACCCGGGTCTTCTGCAAGAGCAGTCAGTGCTCTTAACTGCTGAGCCATCTCTCCAGTCCCACTAATGACTTTTTTGTCCCCATGTGTGAAGACCTCTCAGAGAAAGAGACCAGCAACATAAGGGGGGGAGAGAGATAAAAAAGAGGAGAGAGAAGAGAGAGAAGAGAGATAGGAGGTAAAAGAGAGAAGAGGGGAGAGAGAGAGGAGAGAGGAGAGAGGGGTAACAGAAAGAGGAGAGTCATTCATGTTTGGACCCGTTTGAGATGAGTATCTGCTATTTATAAGGCAGATTCCTAATTAATACAACTGACAAGAGAAACCCTGAACCACAAATGATCCCATTGCCAAAGAGTATATGAAAGGTGCCCACAAAAAGAAAATCTGAAATACTCTCAACATTGATACCTGTCGCAATGTAGTCTGTACACCTTCCATGGTGTGGCTACCTCTAACAACAGTATTCAGTGTTTGCCTTTGTGCTCACCAACTCCCCTGGGCCCCAGATATGCCTAGTGCTCTACTGGATCTAAGTTTTTAAAGACTTATTTTATTTTACATTTATATGTATGTACATATATCCATGTGTGGATATGTGGTTGAGTGCAGGTCCCCTCAGAGGCCAGAAGCGTGAGATCTCCTAGAACTAGAGTAACAGGCAATTGTCAGCTGCCTTCACAACTGATGTAGGTGCTGGGATCTGAACTCAGATCCTCTGCAAATGCAGAACATACTGTTAACTGCTGAACCATTTCCCTAGCCTTGGATCTAGCTTTAATGTGTCTTCTCCACTACATTTGTAAGCATCTGAGAAGAGGGGTTAATTTACTCTCTCTCTCTCTCTCTCTCTCTCTCTCTCTCTCTCTCTCTCTTCTATATTTCAGTTACATCTTTTCCTTCATGGTAGGCATTTTTATTAGTTGTCAGATGCAGAGATGGATGTACAGAGGGGTATGAAAAAGCCCACACATATAAGCTAGTCCTATATTTCAAATAGGCAAAAAAGATTTGCCTACTCCACTCCACCTCACACTCAAACCTGTACCACCCCTCTAATTATCTGAGCATAAATAGCAGTGAGATCCTGAAGGGCCTTCTGCAGGCAGACATCTGTATTGTCTTATGATTATTTGAATTGGAATTCCAGATGTGCTGATGCTTTTCCTGAACCCTCCTACCTAAATTTTTATATTAAATACCATGGTGGTTATTCCTCCACCTAATTTGTCTTTGAATTTGTTCATCCCATACTCCCTGGTGGGAATGAAGCCTAGCTCCCCCTAACCAAATACTATCTCCCCCTAAACCTCTTACATGAGGTCTGCTTAGAGTCTCACTTCCTTATTAGGTCAGACATTTTCCCAGATATTAGGTCCCAACTCACCCAGGACCCCATGGTGGTTCATCACCATGCCATTGTCTAGATATCAAGCATCTGTCTCTTCTTAGAGACTTGTCGCATGATTCCCTGGTTCCAACCACTTAGAATCTTGCACACTAACCATGGTCCAGTCTTCATCCCAAGGTACTCAAATGTAGAGCCAGTAACAGACATTATTCCTACTGTGGAAGGTAGTGGTGGCCATATGAATGGTTCAGATTGATTCCTCCTACCAGCTACCACAGAATAATCTAGACCACAAGCTTGCTCCTTGGCGGTTCATGTTATAGAAACCAGAGGACAAGGGGAGGAAGATGGGTATTACTCCCAGGGAACAATAGAAAACCTGAGGAAGAGGAGGAGGAGGAGGAGGAGGAGGAGGAGGAGGAGGAAAAGTGGGGAGGAGGAAGAGGAGGAGGAGGAAGAGGAGGAAGAGGAGGAAGAAGAGGAAAAGTGGGGAGGAGGAAGAGGAGGAGGAAGAGGAGGAAGAGGAGGAGGAGGAGGAAAAGTGGGGAGGAGGAAGAGGAGGAGGAGGAAGAAGAGGAGGAGGAGTGGCGGGGAAGAAAGAAGAGGTGTGCATGTCCATCTTATGGACAGGTCCCAGGACCAGGGCTTGAGTTAGGCTACAATCCAGGACTTTGGACACTTGCCAGGCCTTGCACCCTAATGTGGACTTTATCAGTACACAGGGAAAGAATTATTTGTTTCTAATTGGTACACACACACATACACACACACAACAACAACAAAAAAAAAAATTTTTTTTTTTTATTGGAGCACACCACCAACAAACAAACAAAAAAAAAAAAAAAAAAAAAAAAAAAAAAAAAAAAAAAAAAAAACTTTAAAAATTCAAAAGGCAGAACCCTAAAAGCCTATGCTAGTCTAGATGAGACAAGGTAACAGATTCTAATAACAGCTATGGCATTTTCTTCAAGGTGCTCAAAAATTGAAAGTTTAGCTCTCAGTGCCTGAACAGTGGGTTGGGAAGAGATACTCATTGGATACCTCTGACTGTGTCCTTAGAGAATCAAATCAGGTAAGCTTTTTATCACAATTTGATAAGCTATTAATATAATTTGCTTCCATAATTTTATACCTATACAGGCAAGAATTCCTGGAAAGAAGTTGTGTCTGAAAAGGCTGACTGGCTGATTCACTTCAGTGACTATGGAGAGTCTGAAATGTTGCACATCCAGAGCCAAATTATGGCTCAGAAACGACTTTTATAAAATGGACAGAATCTGGACTACTGATGTTTAATTCCTTGAACCAAAAAGCTACTGCCACAAACTCACTGAGTCATGTACTCTTGTGACCTGGGCACCTCACTTTGAGTCTCCAGAACTTCAAATTATTGCTCCACCCAAGACAGTGAATGAATGTGGATATGCTTGAGAAATAACATAGCAAAGCTCTGAAAGGCAGCTCATCTTCACTGAAAACAACAAAGATTGAGAAGAATGCCTGACATTATGTGTATGAGATGTTTTAGGCCTAGGGATGAAAGGACAAGATTATCCTTTCAAAGGATAAGATAAGGATTGATCCAAGCTTGAAGTTCGCCAGTTGAAGCTGAAGAAATTATTTTGAATAAAATTATGCATGAGGCACAGTTCCAAAAGACATCTGAAAAACTGGGTGCCCTCTGAATTGGGGCCCTCTCACAACTACAGTTAAAAGGTAGGCTGTTTATTCAGGTAGGACTGTAACATTGGCACGGTAAGCCACATCACTTTTAGTGCCCTTAATAACCTTTTATTGCCCTCTTCTGTATGTGACTTAGTATCTTTGTGACTATTGGGGAAATCCTTTGGAATGTACAAAAGGTTAAGAATACCATCAGGTAATACCAGAAACCTATAGCTAAGACTTCTCCAGTTTGCTGAAACCTGCCAAACCTGCTTGATAAACCTACCAAAGTATTTGAACAGCATGCTGATTAATGACTTTCCTTGTTCTGTTTCTATAAAAACTTAATGAAATCTCCAAGTTATTGGAACATGGTAGTCAGGAAGAAAATGAATCTCTATTCAGGGCCATGGTCACTCATATTTGACTCCAGAGTAAACCATCTGATTCTTTGAGATGAGAGTTATTTCTTTTGTCAATACCTGAAACTTACCCTAAACAATTTCAAGTCATTTATAAGCTTTATACAAAAAGTTGTCATAATAATTATGATAGTGGTAGTAATTAAGTAGTGAGATATAACACAGCCATGATGTAATAGTAATTATTAAAATATGTCTTTGAAAGTATGGAATAACAGGGGAAATGTTTTCATTATATAATTGAAGTTTTAAAAGTAAAGGATAATATGTGGTACATAGACTACATAATATGTAGTACAATGACTTCTTAAAATCTGTACATAGAAAAGACAAGTGACAATATATTTAAATGTTAAAGATGGACTTCCTAGTGAGTTTTTCTGTAAGTTTATAGCTGAATACATAAGACACATTCAGTACGTATTTGTTTTCTTTAATATTTTCTTGTCCTCATCTGTATTTCCCAAATTTGCCTTAACAAATGTGACCTACTTGTACGCTAGAAAATAAGCATTCAAAACAGCTGGAGGAATCTTATTGTAGTAGGTATAAGAGAAATATAAAACCAGGGCTTCTGCACACAAGAGTGACTAATAGCTGAGACAATTAGGGAGTAACGGTGGAAAAGGGCGATCACAGCAATAGGAAAGTGGGCCACGTGACACGTCAGAAAGCATTCACTTAACCACAAATGTTTTTGACATCGAAACACCATCTGTATTTAAAGACAGTGGAGAAAAGGTTGTTTATGGGAGAAGAAACCATTTAGATTTGGCACTCTTTCATTTAAATCACATACCTGAATCAAGAGTCTAGCCAACCACAGCCCTTAGGACAATGGCATCCCACTCTCCATGTTCCAAAACAAAGCCTCCGCGATGTCCATTAATTTATGTGGTGAGTAGTTGGCACAGGCACCATATGGCACCAAAGGCTCAAACAGGTACCATCTGGCCCTTTACCAAGACCAAGTGTGTCAATCCCTGATCAAGAATAAGAAGTTACAGATTTGTATAATTTTAAAACATTTTGACAGTGTGATACATGTATATAACAAGTTTTAGTCATATTTTACCCCCCATACCTCCCTCTCATCCCCTCTTCCTGCTGAAACCTTCTTCCCTGCAAGTCCCCTTCTTACTTTCAGGTCTTTTGTGTATGATCCACTGAGTATACGATCCACTGAGTTTAATCAGAGTGTGGGTGGGAGCTATTTACTGGAATGTGGACGACTTATAAGTGACTACACCACTGATGAAAATGACACTCCGTCAGGGAGAGATGAGGCCAAATGGACCACTCCCCCACCTATGATGAAATGTTAAATGGCTCAGTCTTCTTCAGGTTATGTGCCGATAACTACAGTTGCAGTGAGTTCATGAGTGCATCTGCTGTGTTATGTCCAGAACATGTCTTTTGCTGCACACTTCCCCAATCCCTGGCTCTTACATGTTTGCTTCTTCCTTTTTTATGATGTGGCTGGAGAGATCATAAGCCCTAGGGAGGACCTACTGCTACTGTTTTGAGCATGTCACACTTCCTTCTAAATACTCATATTTATGTTCATTAGTGCTATGCTCAGAGAAGCTTCTTCAGCCAGCAGTGGTTAATGCAGAAACCAATAACTGACCACAATGCTGAGAATAATCCGTGTCTTTAAAATATTTTATGAAATAAGAAAAAAAACTTCCAAATTCAGGATTTGAGTTACTTTGATTTTTTTTTTTTTTGCCTTGTTTCTAAATGAGATCCATGGGTGGGTGAAGGCCAAGGCCACACCTTTATGCTTACCTTTCCAATCTGGAAGCTCTGAGTGGTCCTCAGAAAAGTATTGTCTTCTGGTTCTCCCAACTTTGTGCTAAGTCATGCCCCTCCCCAAGGCAGCAGTGACTGGAAGGAGTCTGTGGTCTGGCTGCTCTTTCAGAGAGGAGCCTTTCAGGACTTTCAGACAGGAGTCCAAAGTTTACTTGAGATCGCCTTCCTCTCCCCACTGCCGCTGTTTAGTTCTGAGCCACATCTGTAATTTTTTTCTTAAGATAGGGGTCCCCTCTCTGGATCCTCCTGCTTCAGCTCTCAAATGCCTGTCACCATGCCTGACTTCACTGTAACTCTTTTAAAATTTTTATTTATTAATTTATTTTTATTTTATGTGTATGAGTATTTGCCTGCATGTGTGTGAGTGTACCACATGTGTGAAATGCTCACAGAGGCCAGAAGAGGGTGTCAGATCCCCTGGAACTAGAGTTACAGATGGTTGTTAGCCACTATGTGGTTCTAGGAACCAAATCCAAGGCCTCTGCAAGAACAGCCAGTGCTCTTAACCACTGAGCCATCTCTGCAACCTTCACTCTAACGTTTTGCAGCTACCTGAGAGTCTCTCTGACAGGCCTCCCTACTGGTCACCTAATAGCTTATTTTTACTGAGATGTCAAATCATGTCATTCTCTGCTTAAATATTCCTCCATGACTTACCCCTGCTTGTAAGATATATCTCACACCTCAGGTCAGCCCAGGAAAACCTTTCATGATCTGACCCCAGTCCTCCCTCAGCCTTATTGATCTGTGCATCTACTTCCCTCCTACTCTCCTACTAGCTTCCATGCATGTACTGCCCACTAACTCCCCAAATGCATTTCCTTGAAACAAACTGCCCTCTGTCCCTTCTCTCACTTGGTCCCTCCTGGCTAGTGTCTGTTTATCCTTTGATACAGTTCCAGGAGGTCTTCTCTGCTTTTCAGCCTGATGTCATACATCTGAATGCTCCCCTAGCCTTTCTCACATGGAGATTCAGGGTAGGGAGTCTTCCTGACGCAGATTCAGGGTAGCTTTGAGCTGAGGCCCTGTCTGACCTCCCTTGCACCTGTCTGTTTTCTGAATCTGCTTCTCTAGACTTCTTGAGAGGGGATTTTCAGAGTCTATACCACTGCCTACATAAATTCCTCTTCTCAAATAAGCCAGAGTCAATTTCTAGTCACTGAAACTAAAAAATCTGCTTTATTATCACACATGAAGTACTTTTAGGCAAATAAATTCATAAGTGAATCAGCTTTATATTTGCATGACATGCTAGACCACTGGGAAACAGCTCCTTAGCTGCAGGTACAGGTGCTGAGCCTCAGAGAGGCTGAGCAATCCCTCCCAGATTTACATAGACAAGAAGTAGCAACAGCTAGACATGAGTCCCATGAGTGCTTTTACTATAGTACCTGGTTCTGGTCCAATGAGGTCCTATAGGTTCTTGAGCCTTGTCCTTTCAAAACAGCATCTCTTCCCCTCACACACCCTGAGAGGCTTCTTTCCTAATTATTTAACCTTTAGCACATACTGGTGTCCTAAGGTATGCAGGGGTTTTGCCACCATGAAGTCTACTTAGCTTCTAGGCCAATTGGAACAAACATTCTGATGGTATCCCACATGTGTACATGTACATGGAGGTAGCAGCTGTTACATGTCTTCATTTGCAGTCTGTGTAGCCTGCACTAGGACATAGAGAGTTGGGGAGACTTAGTGATGTCACATATGAAGGGTCCTAACAACCACATTTCTGTGCTCCATGAGGAGGTCTGTGTTCCAGTTGGATCCCAGAAGAAAAAATATTCTTCTCATCATGTGAAAATGTATGGGGGCTAAACAGGGGGAGAGGGAGGAAAGCTCAGGTAGTGTGAAAAACCAAAGGGAAATGTATTCATTTATAGGCCTACTAAAAAATACACATGCAATATATACATGAGTTCGTGTCTATGGTTGAAGATTACCTAACAGAAATCAAAGTGCTGGGCAAGGCAAACCTCCCTTCAAGTCATTGGTCAGAGTAGTCCAAGAAACTCCCAAAATAATGCAGATTATTGCCACAGTCCTTGATTGCCTCCGAAAACTTGAAGGTAAGACCCTATTGCTGAAGACAAGACATGTTTGGCCACAGGAGCTGGAGCCATCGAGCTAGAACTGACCTAGACGCCTCCTCCCTGAAGACTAGCTCTCATAGTATCAGAGGATACTATGTAAACCTCCAAGGGAGAAAAACCAAACAATGATCCCATCCAGCTGCAAAGTCTACGAAGCACAGGAATGACCAGCCCAGGAAATAACCTCTATTGGTGCAGTAGTGTCACTTTTATCTTGAGGGTAATCAACAGCTGTCTAACTGGACTTAAGATCTGCTCGATGGGACAGAACTCATGCATGGTACTCTAAGTATAGCCAAGTACACATGGTTGGAGAGGTCATAGACCCTAGAGAAGAATCTACTTCTAGTATTTCCTTACAACATGTAATTTCTTGCTATATTCTAAATATGTATCCTTATACTTACAGACAAGTATACCTCTTACCACTCATCAAGGAAGCTTCTTTTGGCAACAGAGTCTATTACAAAGTTCCACAACTGGTCAAATACAAAGAATAAGTGACTCGGAGGTGCCCAGCCCCAAGTGACGCATCTACTATGTAACATTTATCCCTAAGGCTCAGGGAACATAGGGAAACAGGAGGCAGAAAGAAATTAATGCATCTCTCAACTCTCACCAACAAAACTTCCGCATGCAACAGATAGTATTTAATTCAGAAAGCCACAACTAGCCAAAGTGCATAGAATAAGAAACTGCAGAGTACTTATCCTTGATTAGGACACCTCTGCCTCCCAAGGCTCAGGGACCATTGCAGAAGAGGGGTTGGAAAGACTGTAAGAGCCAGGGGTGGTAGATAACCACAAGAAAACAGTTCTCCAGACAGCTTGGATGTTGTTCATTCATATGAACTTACAGCAATGATGACAGCATGCACAAGACCAATACAAGCTCAAGCCAGACAAAACCCCAGCACAGAAGTGGAGAAGTGAGTAAGAAGCCTTACCCCTTACTGAGGATCTACTGGCAACTGATAACTACTGGGAGAGGGAGAGTCAGTTTTCTTTAAGGGTGTGGCATTAGCCAGGTTAACCAGCTTCCAGTGGATGGACACACACCAAAAGATATTTGGGGACATAGACTTGACTCGATAGGCCTTAATATAGATAACAGAATTCATGAAATCCAATGATGGGGGTGCTATAAGAGGGGTGCAGGCAGGGGAGGGCATCTTAATATGATTAAAATCTATAATACGGAATTATCAAAAAGTCAATAAAAAAATAAATAATAAATAAATAAATAAATAAAATAGTAATTATTAAAACTATGGAACATGGAGCTGGAGAGATGGCTCAGCAGTTAAGAACACTGGCTGTTCTTGCAGAAGACCGGGTTTGAATCCCAGCACCCACATGGCAGCTAACCACTGTCTGTAACTCCAGTCCCAGGGGCATACACATAAAATAAAAATAATAAAATATTTTTTTAAATCCTTAGAAGTCAAAAATAAATAAATTAATAATAAACTACAATACTTAAGTACTAGTCACCACATTGCTTCACAATATTAGAAAATTCTAACAAAGGAAAGCGCAGGCAATGACAGTCATGCACTTGGCTTGGCCCTGACCAGTGTGCCCGTGTGGCAGCTGCAGTCCTCAGTGCTTTCGCCACTAGCCATGCAGGTGTGTGTGCGCTTTGGTTTTTTTTTTTTTTTTTTTTTTTTTTTTTTTTGTTTTTTTTTTTTTTTTGTATTTTGTTTTGTTTGTTTGTTTTTAAGACAGGGTCTGACCGGGTAGCTCTTGCTGGCCTAACTCTTAAATAAACCGGGCTGGCCTCAAACTCACAGAGATTCACCTGCCTCTGCCTCCCGAGTGCTGAGATTAAAGGTGTGTGCCACCATGCCTGGCCCCAGTCAGGTTTTAATTCAAACTTTAATTTAGTCATGCTTTTCTTTGTAATACTCTGTCACCTCAACTTGCCGGCTCCTTTCTAGACATCTTCCACCTTTATTAAGGAAAAACCAAAGGACTACAACATATAAAAGCCTCTTGGCCCATTGTCTATAGTCCAATAGCTGGTTAATACATAATTGTAATTATAAATGCATAGACTGTGTCCACAATATTCTTCCAATTCCTGGCTTCCCATAACATATTCTCAAACTCAAAGACTGAGATAGAAGGCACAGGTCAGAATCCAGGCAAAAATAGTCATTAGCATCAATAAAGAAACTTGTATTGGGGCTGAAGAGATGGCTCAGCCATTAAGACCACTGGTTGCTCTTGGAGAAGGCCCAGGTTTGGTTCCCAGTACCCACATGACATCTAACAACCATGTATAACTCCAGTTTTCTTCTTCTGGCCTCCATGGGCATTGTACACATGTTGTGCACATACACACATGAAGGCAAAACACTCATACACATAAAATAAAAATAAACACATCAACAAAAAAAAGAAAGAAAGAAAGAAAGAAAAACTTGCTGTTAACTCTACCTGGGCCTAGCAGCTTTGATGTGCATATCGGACAGGCCGGCCATCAGAGAGAACTGAGAGAAGCTGAGGTTCACCTCCCTCTCCACCATCACTCCCTTCCTTCTGCCAGTCCTGAGAATCATAGGCCATATTTTGCAGTCACTTGAACTCAAATGGCAAAACCACTAGTTAGATGGCAATGCTTTGTGGGTAGGGCCCAGTGTACAGCACACAGAATCCCTTATGATTCCTTTGATTTGGAGTGTCTGTTCAAAAAGCATAACATCAATGGCAGTTTTATTAATAAACATATAATCTCATAAAGTAAAAAGCCATTTTAAATGTTAAATCTGTGTTTCACCCAACTTTGCTGCCGTGAGAATATTTGGATGCCTTGACATTTGGCTACTTGACATTTAAATGAATGCTATCAGCTGCTTTCTAAGGTTTATTTTAATTTATTTCCTAGTCTCAACTAAACATATTTTTCCTCCAACATCCTTATTCTTCCCGACTTTAAAATAGACCCACAAAGGGAAATTCATTGTTTGACTAACTAGTATTTCCCCTGTTTAGCTGACACATTCCCATCCTATCCGTTCTCTGGCACCACAAAGAAATTTCTGGAACTACTTTTCAATGTGTGTGATTAAGGTTTGAGGATAGCTATGAGAGACACAATGGAACACCCAGTGGTCAAACAGAATCTCACATATAAAAAGTGACACAAGGCATTTGGCTTAGTTTCCTCTCCAGATGCTAATAAAATACCCTGGCCCCGCCACCCCCCCCAAAAAAAGCAACTTAGGGAAGAAAGGGTTTAACACAAAATTTCAAGTTACAGTCTATCATAGCAGGAAAATCAAGGTGTCAGGATTTAGAAGGGCTGGTCACATCACAGCCACAGTCAAGAGCAGAGAGAAATGAATGTGTGCCCACTTGCCAGTGCTCAGATCATTTTCTCCTTTTTCATACTGTCCAGGGCCCAAACCCAGGGACTGGCGCTGCCTGTGTTTAGGCTGGGTCGTCCCACATCAATTAACATGATCAAGACTGTCCTACAGAGACAGGACCACAAATTAACCCAATCTAGACAATCCATTGAGGTGCTCTTCCCAGGTGATTCTAGATTGTGTCAAGTTGACAACTGAAACTAACAATCACAGCACTGGTGTTATCTCTGAATGGTCACTGGGTTAAAAACAGCTATTGCCAAAGACTTCCACAGCATTTTGCTTAGTCTGTAGGGAGAGCAAATGGTCACAAAAAGTCAAGGGGTATTACATGCAAGAGGGCAAAAGAGAAGATACGGCCCAAGGAAACTATGTTTCCCGGCAGCTTGGTGGCCTGCAGCCTGTCGAAATCTTAGTTTCAGCTTCTATAAAAAGGAATGGTTGACGGCTTGGGGGCACATGCCTTTAATCTCAGCACTCGGGACGTAGAGACAGGCGGATCTCTGTGAGTTCAAGGCCAGCCTGGTCTACATAGGAGAGTTCCAGGACAGCTGGGGCTACAGGGAGACCTTGTCTCAAAAAGACTAAAATTAAAAAGGAGTGGTAACCACACTTAGAAGTAAGAATTATGAGTATTAAAGAGGAAACCTACATAAAGTGCTTATGTACATTACTCCCCCGCCCCCAAAAAAAGCCTAAGAAAAGGAGAATGGCCACTAGTTTTACTGACACCTGCATTGTTCTCCCATCAGACTGAGACAGCAGCAGACCACATTTTTTAGCATCACAGAATTGCTCTCGTCGACTAGGAAATTTCAAAAATAAGGAAGATTACTATGGAAAGAGCTGAAGCCCGACAGCCAGTCTGAACTGGTCCCTCCATAGAGCTCTAGAAAGAATCAGGAATTGAGGCATACCTTAGACGACTGGAGGTTGGGGCGGGGGGCATAGAACCAATATTTTTGGGGGAAATGGACTTGATTCCTGATATGTTAGCCCACATGAAAGATCATTGTGAGGGGCCATAGGAAAGGGTACTATAAAAGCCAAACAAATGGAAAAACGAGGGAACTAACTTTTTGATGCTAAGGATGGAACACAGAGCCTGGCATATTAGGCAAGCTGTTTTAACCAATGAGCCACACCCTCACCATACGAATAAGTTGTTAACTTCAGAAAAGGCTCACAGAAAAGAAATGTTGTATTGCATGATTTGGATCAATAAGGAATACTATTTTGATGAGCAAACTCATGTAAACTCAGGCTTCAGATGAAGCTTAGTACTTGTCTGGCATGTACACAGTCCTAGGTTTACTCCAAAGCACTAGAAAAAAAAAAGTAAGCTCGACAGAGTCAGAAAAATGTCGTAGAAATTTACAACAACATTGTTTTGAGAGACAATAGGGAAGTATATAGTAAGAAAGTTTGATTTAAGTTCTAAATCCGTATCTAAATTAATTAGTATAATACCTAGTAATGAGAAACCAAGAAACTGCTGTATATTTTAGAGAAATCTAGAGATGATGGACTCCCATATCTTCATCTATAAAGGAGGATGTCTTCTACTTTCATCATGCTGCTGCAAGAATAACATCACCCTTGGGGAAGAAGACTGAGAACACAGAGATAAAAAGGAATTTATATTTAACAAGAGGCAGAGGAAGTCTGTGGCGATAGCTGTTTTTAATCTGGTGATTATTCAAAGATAATGACCAATGCTGTGCTTGTAAGTTTTGTCATCTCGACATGGTCTAGAATCACCTGGGGAAGAGAGCCTCAAATTTGACTCTTTGCTAACTATTTTCATATCTTATTTTGATAAAAATAACTTTTCATTTTAAAGCATATGTAAAAATTCAAAAGGCTCTGAAGAGATAGCTCACAGAAAAAGAATTTCCGATGACTTGTAAACACAAAAAAAGATATTTTCTGGGATTATTAAAATTAAAGATATGCACACTTAAACTTACGTAATGTTCCTTCTCACCTACCAAACTAATAATACTTCAACAGTTTGACAAAGAGACAGATATTACACATTCTCACTTTTGTGTGGACTGTAAAACAACAACTCACAGAAGCAGAGTAGGATGGTAGATATCGAAGTTTTGTTTTTAGAGATCTATTGCATGGTTCAATAAGTATAGCAAATAGTTGCACAGTATATATTTTGTTGTCACTGGGCAGGTGACTCTTGAATATTTTACAACCAGTCTCTAGGCCTCCAAAGCATCAAGGGCTGTCCTGGAAGACTCCCAGGCAAAGCAGACTCCAGTCTTCTTAAGTCAAAGACCAAGAGAAATTTGCCTCATATCCCTTTCAAAATCTTGAAGCAAAACAAAGAGTCAGTGTCAGACCTCATGCTAGTCCTTGGTTCAAGTTGGCTCTATTGTTTGTTTGTTTTTAATTACCTGGCTTTTGGACTTCAGCTCCTCATCTATAAGATGGGGATGATATCCTACCTCGTGTGGTTGTCCACATTAAATCAGCCTGTCCCACATGAATGCTCAGCAAACAGATGTCACTACTAATAGTAGCACCAGAAAACAGAATCTTGTCCCCAGAACTGTGTTCATTACAGAAAGAAAACTATGTTGGAAATATCTAGATATAAATCTAAAGAAAGAGTAACAAAGAACTTCCCTTCAAGACCACATGGTTTAGCAGGAAAATCAGTGTCCACAAACTGACACTTAAACCTTCATTGTGCCCCCAGCTTCTCAACACCACCGCTGGCTCTGAGGACCAGCAGAGATTTGCCTTACATGTCTTACATCAGCAAGAAGACCTAAAATAAGACACTTTGTATTTATGAGAAGAAACCCAAGGACCAGAGAAAGTGATATTTCAAAGGCAAATACCCAACAGTCCTGTCCTGTAGGCAGGCAAACCCACTTATAAAATTATCGACCACGTATACATTTAGCGATAGCAGTTTCCAGTGACTCAGGGCATAAAGAATAAACTTAAAACAAGTACCCAGTGCACCGAGGCAAACTGGATTCCATTCACTCCTGAGAGTGGAAGTTAGTAGTCAGTACTGACAGTATAAGCAATGTGCTTAAGTCAGACCATTGCTGTGACTATGCCTATGCTTTAGCACTTACACGGCTTGTACAGTGAAGCCCCAAACTTAATGGCAACTTGTATTGCCGTTAAGACAAAGATATAGAATGTGCAGGTGCCTTGCTCCAGCAATGATTAGATCTGCAATATTGAGCTTCCATTTTGTCATCTGAAAAAGGGAACGTCTGCCACCTCTATTATTATCCTCATCCGACAGCTGAAAAAAGCATGACTTCAGAATACTAAGATATTTGCCTAAAACCTCGTGGCCAAGAAGAAGCCGAGTGAAATGGAATCAGATCTTCCGAGCCAGGATCATCCCACTCTGACACTCCAGGAGCCTTTCACATCGAAAGACCATTTCTAATTGTTCACTCCCCACGCAGTAGAAACGCCTAATTTTCAGCAAGTCATTTGGTAACCCCAGAGAGAGGCCACATCCTTTTTCTCTACCTCTCTTGATGAACAAAGACAACATCATGTTTCCAACATATTAGTCAGACTGAGGAAAAAAGGAAAAGTCTCTGAGACTTAAGCAATTTTATGTCCTTAAAAATCAATGACACATTTATATCTTTACCATAATGTAAATAAACACCTCTTCTAAATGATACCAGTTTTTCTTGCCTAAATTCAAACTCAAAGTTTGGAAGTTTCCTTTCTTGTATTTAAGTAGGCATACAGAACTTAATATATATAAACATACATATTTAAATTATATAGCATATATAGTTATATTATATAGATCATAAATGCAATAGAAAGTGAATTTGATTGAGTTCTCACATCTACAGAAATTTTCCCTGCAACTTGCATGCAGTTTGACTTTGGTTCAAGGTAGGCTGACCTGAAATAGTTGCTAGCTGCAGCAAGCACCACACGATGACAGGAGAATTCCTGAATGTCCACACACAAGATGACATCTGTCAGAGCATTTTCCTCTCTCAGGGTCTCCAAGCCATTCTGAAGAATTAAGGAAAGTCTTGAATCATCAAAGTTTACCTTCTCCCCATTTAAAATTTCCACCAAGTCTTCCCTTTTCTGGAAAGACTTGTCTGTAGTGCTTGCTAAGGGTCCTTCCAAGCTCTTCTCTACCACGTCGCTCATGGTCCAGACACCTCTTTGTCTTGCTGTCAATATCCAGACTGAAGGCGTTGCCAAGTTTCAGGGAGTCACATTGCAGAAACCAAGCGGATTTCCTGTGCAAGGCCCTCAACTTATCACCAGCTGTCACATACACACATAACAGGAAGTCTCATACTTTCTAATCCTGTTACTACAAATGCCAGCAGCCCCTATTCTTCTTTCTGTGAATTATCACAGAGTTAGACAGTAGGTATATAGGAAAGGGACCTAGAAGTAAAGGTTGACTTCTCTGAATCTCCTGAGAGTACAGCTTGGTTATTTTGGTCCATCTCCCACCTCACATCGATGAGTAATCAGTGGATAATATAACTATATAAATGGTTGGTTTAGAAAAGTATATAATTGGTTTAGAACAAATTTTATTCACCCTCTGTTACTAAACTATCTTCATCAAGATCAAAACATTTAAAACTTAATACGCTACCTTTGGTCCCCAAAGGCTCCTGGCAATTTAATAATGCAAAGTGCATTTAGTCCAACTTTAAGAGTCCTCCACAGCTTTAACAGTTCCCATACTATTCAGAAATCCAAATCCAGAGTTTCTTCTGAGATTCAAGGCAATCTCTTAGCTGTGAGCCCTGTAAAGTGGAAAATAAAAGTTATCTACTTCCAATATAAAATGCATAGAGTTAACATTCTCATTTCAAAGGGAGGAACAGGAAAGCAAGAAAATGTTAGAGAAAGGTGAGCCCCAAAACACAGCAAGGCAAATATCCTATAGCTCCATGTCCAGTATTCAGAGCACTTGGTGGCTTCTTCTGATCTCCAACAGCTTAAGCATTGTATTAGTTACTTTTCTGTTGTGATAAGACACTATGACCAAGGTAACTTATAGAAGAAAGAGTTTATTTGGCTTACAGTTCAGAGGGTTAGAGTCCATAATGGCAGGGGAGGCATGGTAACAGAGGTGGCCAGAGCAGAAAGCCAAGCAATCACATCTTCAAGCAGGCACAGGAAGCAGAGAGCAACTAGAAATCCAGAAAGGCTTAAGAACTCTCAGAGCTTGCTCCTAGTGACATGCTTCCTCCGGTATGGCCACACCTTCTAAAGTCTCCCAAAACAGCACCCAACTGGACACAAAATGTCCAAATACTTGGAGCCTATGAGGGATCGTCTCATTCAAACCAACACATTCCACTCCCTGGTTCCCATGGGCTCATGACCATATAAAATACAAAATGCATTTTGCACACCTTTTAAAAGTCCCCATAGTCTTTACCAGCTTCAATAACTATTCAAAAGTCCAGAGTCCAAAGTCTGTTCTGAGACTCAAGGCAATCTCTTAATTGTAAGCCCCTGTAAAATGTAAAGACAAATTACATACTTCCAACATACAATGGATCCAAATACACATTCCCATTCCAAAATGGAGGAATGGGGTGCAGACTGAGGAAACACTGGACCAAAACAAGACCAGAAACTGGCAGGGTAAACACGAAATCCAGTAGCTCCATGTCCAACTTCTGGGACTGTACTTCCAAAGGGCTTAGATGACTCAACCCCTCCAGCTTTGCTGCATGCAATATACATGTCTCTCTTGGCCTGGTACCACTCCCTGTATGCATCTATCCTTGACAGATGTCTCATGGCCCTGTCTTGGGGTCTGCACTGCCAACAAGGCTTCACCTTCACAGCTTCAAACAATGGCCTGCCAGGGCCTCTTGGCCATTCAGAAACTCCTTTATGCAGGGATAGCCCTGCTGTACTCTCCCTGGCCTTTGTGACAACCTGAAACCACAGAGGTAGAATGGATGGCACTTTCACTCTTGCATCTTTCTTGCTTCTAAAGCCAACACCAAGTTTGGCTGCCAGCCTGAAATGGACCCTGGCCTGCTTCATCCACAATAGCAGCTTTTCTATGCTGTGGTTTTCTAAGAGCATATAATAGCTGAAGCTGCTTTTGATGGCAGGGATTATCTAACCTGAAAGTCTAATTTATTGTATTTTTGCCAAGAGCAAACCTGCATAAATAAATAAATAAATAATAATAAATTAATTAATTAATAATAAATAATGAAAAACAGAAAGTCAGTTCTGGTGAGGATCTAAACTAAAAATAGCTTCTAATGGAAATTATCAATATAAAAGAGAGGATACTTAAATTTTTCTAATTGTCTGACATATACAAACTAATAGTGGATATAAGTTATATCTGATCACCCCAAATATACTAGGGAGAAATTCAAGTTAGGCAATAGTAAAGGCATTTAATTTTGTTGGCTTGATTCTCCTTGATTTTGAGTGCTAACTGCCATGTACTCATTATCTTACAGAAGTTAAAGATATGAGACAGAGAATGACCTTTCAAAACCCAGTGTTCTGACTTTTGTCAAATTCTATTCCCATTGTAAAACCCAGAAAATTATGACTCATTTGGAAACATCTATATCGGTTATAAGGATAGGAACCAGTACAAACCACTAAGTTTAATTTTACTAGAAAATTGTTCTGTGCTGTTTAAACACTGAGAAGCTGGCTCTAGAGATAGGATTTGGCCCTCCCATTTCAGATCTGCTTGTTCATCTCAAAATGTCTGCTGAAAGCACCTGGGACAGGCTAACATGAAGGAGGACAGTGGAACAGCCCTACAATGAAGGCATTATGCCCTTGAAAAGAGCTAGGAGAGAAGACATTTCCAAGAAAAGTAGTATTACTTATTTCAGAATATAAAGATGTTTATAGCAACAGCAGCATATGGAATGCTCTATTTTACTAAAATGTACTTGAGTGGAAACTTGTCTAGTACTAAAGTTTCAGTACAGGAGAAATGGGGTCACACACGAGCTTACCATGCCCTAAAACCATGAAAGAGACAGACCTTCCAGGATAATAGATAGTTCACTTACTGCTTTAGATGTAATATAGATTGTTGTTGCACTTGTGGGGTTTTTATTCTCTTGGTTTGGGGGGGTTGTGGGGGTTGTTTTTGCTTTTGTTTTTATTTTGGCAGGATCTCCCTAATCCCAGCCCACCTGGAAGTCATTATGTGAACCAGGCTGGCCTTGATCTCACAGAGATCCTCCTCTCTCTGCCTCCCAAGGGATGGGATTAAAGGCCACCAGGCCTGGCATAATATAGATTTTTTAATCTCTACAAATTTATAGAAAACCCTTCCAACAAAAAATTTTTGATTAAACTATAAAAGAAAATTTTGTTTTGTTTGCCCAAATGTTACTCATTCATATTATATTGGTCAAATTCTTATTATGATTTATTTTCAGCTACTCCAAGAAATTCCAACTTTAAGTTAATTGGCATAACTAGTTTATTGGTCTTGATGAAATCAAACAATAGTTTGTCATTAAAAATTTACAAAACGTGGGTATAGACTACCTGAGAGTGCCTGGATCTGGCCTCCGAGTGGTGCTAAGAAATGGAAGCAACCTAAGTGTCCCTCGCCTGACAAGTGGATAATGAAAACATGGTACATTTACACAATGGAGTTCTACTCAACAGTAAAGAAAGATGAAATCATGAAATCTGCAGGTAAGTAGATGGATTTAGAAACTGTGATATTAAGTGAAGTTAGGGATTCAGAAAAGCAAACAATGTATGTTGTCCCTCATTTGTGGATCCTAGCACCAAGTCCTTATATGTGAGTATATATCCTGATGTAACTGCAGGAACCAGGGAAATGGAAAGCATATTAAAATCCACCCACCCAGGGCTCAGGGACAATTGAGGAAGAGGGGGTGGAAGGAGGACGTCCATGACCATATGGAAATAGAGTCCCACAGGATCCTGGGACCCTGCTTATATGAACCTATAGCAATGGTGTCAGCATGCACAAGACCCATGAAAACTGAAGCAGAAAAAAAAAAAAAAAAAAAAAAACAGCACAGAACTGTGGAAATGGGCAGCAGGCCCCAATCTTAGTCAAAGAATTATTGGCAGCTGATTACTGCTGGGTGAGGAAAAGCTGATCTTCTTAAAGGGACTGACTAGACCTCAGTGGATGAACTTACACTGAGGGACATCTGAGGACACTAACTTGACATGATAGGCCTTAACACAAATGACAGTGAATTCCAATGGAACCAAATAGAAATTCTGGATATAAAAGAAATAATTGACCAAGTTAAAAAAAATTTTAAAGCATCAAGAGGTAAGACCAAACAGAATGAATTTCAGTTATAGGAGAAAGTCAAGACAATACATTCAGACATACATTAGTGAAAAAAACTAATGGAAATTACCAATACTTCCAGAAGTCTGGGACACAGTCAAGAGAACAAGCCTAAGAATCCATGTAGTAGAAGAAAAACCTGAGATAAACTTAAAAATCTTAGATAACCCATTCACTCACACCATTGCAGAAAATTGAGAACTGTAGAGAAAGAAATCAATGTACAAATGTAAGAAGCATTTAGAATTCCAAATAGATATGAAAAGAAAAGATCCTCTCCATACATAGTGACTATGTCAAAAACACAGTGCAGAGAACAATACTAAAAGCGAAGGAAAAACATGTGAGTTCACATACAAAGGAGAAATACACCAATTCACACACTGTTCTAGTCTTTTCTGTTGCTTGGATAAACATCATGTTCAAAAGCAGCATGAGGAGGAAAGAGTTTATTTCATTTTACACTTCCAGGTCATAGTCCATCTTTAAGGGAACTGAGGCCAGAAACCCAAGGTGAGAAGATGGAGGGAAGGAATGTGGAGGAACGTTTGCCTACTCCGGCTTGTGCTCAGCAAACACTTTTTCCTTTCTTCTTTATTATTGTTACATTATACACAATCCACTGAGTTCATTTAGTGGTGCTCCTGTGTCCTCCTGTGTACCTGTGTTTAGGGCTGCCCACTTGGAATTACCTAAACTCTCAAAGGAGCATTCCCTTGAGAAAACTGACTCTCCCTCCCTCAGCATCCATTGATTGCTTGTAGCTCTTCATCTTGAGATGACCCTTGAAATTTCCCCCATCTCTCTTGATATGCCACCTGGTTTTGTCATTATATGCAGATCTTGCTATTATATGCAGATCATATTGTGGAAATCTCATTAGTGTTGCTTCCCCATCACATTATCTAGCAGCCTGTGTCTTGTCCCTTTGGCTCTTACATATTTTCCACCCCCTCTTCCACAATGTTCGCCGAGCTTTAGGTACAGAGGTTGCATTATAGAAATGTGTCACTTAGAGTTTGCCACCTCACAGACATTCTCTGCATTTGACCAGTTGGGAACCTGTTAATAGTCATCTATGACTTCTCCACCCCTGTGTACTTGGGTACACTTAGAGTATGACATATTTCTCTTCTACTGAGCAGACCTTAAGTCCAATTGCACAGCTATTGATTACCATCAAGATAAAAATACCACTACTTCACCAATAGACACTATTTACTGGGCCAGTCGTATTTTAGGCTTTACAGCTGGATGAAATTATTGATTGCTTTTTCTCCCTTGGCAGTTTGCATAGCGTCTTCTGATACTATGAGAGCTAGTCTTCAGGGAGGAAGCTTCTAGGTCAGTTCCATCTCAGTTGATCCAAGTATCTTAAATATGAGGTGTCATAGGCTTGCTTCAAGTTCTGGGAAGCAATCAAGGGCTATGGCAATAGCCTATATTTTGGGAGCTTCTTATATTACCATGCCCAACAACTTGAAGGGAGGTTTCCTTTGCTTGGCACTGTGATTTTTGTTATAAAACCTTCAGCTATACACATGCACTAAAGTAAACTATAAAATATATTTATAAAAAAATAAATATGTATATATGTCTGTATATGTATTTTTCTATTGACTTTTCACAACACTTATGCATTATTTCTCTTTCCTCTCTATCCACCATCCACCTGTATAGCCCTCCTATTTCCTCTCCAGTTAAAGTATTCCCCACTTTCCCCATTTCCCCCTTCATAACACCTATCTCTTACTGTCCTCCTTTCTTGAACTCCTTCTCCACTTTACCCCCATGGTCCCATTTTCCTGGCTCCTGTAGTTACATCAGGATTTATACGCACATGTATGGACTTGGAGCTAGGACCCACAAATGAAGGAGAACATGCACCATTTGTTTTTCTGAGTCTGGGTTACCTCACTTGGTGTGTCCCTTTCTAGTCCCATCCATTTACCTGCAATTTTTTCTTCTTTTTATTTTATTTTAGTTTGTTTGTTTTTCTTTACTGCTAAATAAAACTCCACTGTGTAAATGTATCACATTTTCATTATCCATTCATCAGTTCAGGGACATTTAGGTTGTTTCGATTTCCTAGCTAATTGAAAAGAGCAGCAACAAACATAGGTGTCCCCGAATCTCTGCAGTAGAATGAGTATTTTGGGTATATGCCAAGGAGTGGTATAACTGGGTCATATGGTAGATTCATTTTTAGATTTTTAAGAGCTCCACACTGTTTTCCGTAGTGTTTGTATGAGTTTGCAATCCCACTAGCAGTGAATGAGTGCTCCCCTTTTCCCACATCCTCACCAGAATTTGGTATCCTTTGTTCTCTTGATCTTAGCTGGTCTAAATGGGGTAAGACAAACTCTTAAAGTGGCACACACCTTTAATCCCAGCACTCTGGAGGCAGAGGCAGATGAATAATGAATCTCTGTGACTTCAAAGCCAGCCTGGTCTACATAGTGAGTTCCAGGTCAGTTGGGGCTACAGGGAGACCCTGGCTCAAAAAGACAAAAAAAAGAGCAACAACAAGCTTGGCTGAAGGAATATCTCTGTAACAGTCTATTGAGTCCTTTGGTACATGCCAACACCCACATGACAGCTAAAACAATGGTCCTTCACTCCAGTTCCAGGGAAATCCAGTTCCCTTCTAACCTCCTCGGGCATTGCACAACAGGGGTGCACTTACATACATGCAGGTAATACACTCATACACACAAAATTAAAAAAATAAAAAGATTCTGAAAAATTTTTAATAAATAAAAACTATTTTTAAAAAGGGAGGCTGGAGAGACAGCTCAGTGGTTAAGAGCACTGACTGTTCTTGCAGAGGACCCAGGTTCAAGTCCCAGCACCCACATGGCAGCTAACAAACATCTATAACTCCAGTTCCAGGGGATCAAATGCCCTTTTCTGACCTCAGTGGGTAATGTATAATATGGATGCCCTTACACACATGCAAGCAATACACTCATATACATAAAATAAAAATTATAAATAAAATAACATTAAAAAGAAAAGTAAAAATTTAGAAGTTAACGTTTTGCAAGCGGTACTTCAATTTATAGCTCAGGAAAGGAAAACTCATAAGCTATTTGCCCATTTCATGAAGTTAATGAGCATCAGTACAGAAATTTGAGCTGAAGTCTGATTCTCTATGCCTCAATTTCCTCATTTACCAAATGAGGGTAATAGCACCTCCTATTGTAGAGCTTTTGTGACGACTAGATGACTTATTATATACAACCTGCTTAGGAAATAGTCTGGTATGCAGTAAGAGCTCAATAAATAACCATTGTTAAAATTCCAAGGCTGAAACTTTGGATGGAACACCAGGTATCCCATCACGTGTACTTATTATGGAAATATCATAGCATTTGACAAGTAGAACTACAAAAAGAAGGGACGGGATTGGGGAAAATGTCTCTAATTTTTTTCACCATTATATATTTGCTATTAAATCTTTCAGAAGCTGGGTGTGGTGGCACATGCCTTTAGTTCCAGCACTCAGGAGGCAGAGGCAGGCTGAGTTCAAGGCCAGCCTGGTCTACAGAGCAAGTTCCAGGCCAGCTGAGGCTACAGGGAGATCCTGTCTCAAAAAAAGACCAAAAAATAAAAAATCTTTCAGAAGGTAATCATCCATTTTTGGAATCTCAGCAACTATAGGAAATATTATTGAACACCAGCCACATGATTTTGAACTTCTCAGTTTCTAGAACTATGAAAAAATAAGTTTCTCAGTATAAGGCATTGAAACGGAGAAAGAGGGTCCCCTAGAGGGTTCTTAGTCTCATTCATAAAAGAGTTTAAGAATGGACCCAAACAGAAGCTTTTACAATTTTATTAGAGTCTTAAAAATCCTCAGGGCAGGTGAGCTGGTAATCTTGACACCTGCCTTGAGGAGGTGACTAGTGGGAAGAAGTAAAGAAAATCATGAAGCCATGCAGGTTTAGATCCTGCATGGAGGTCAGACATGTGACTGACTCGCAGCCACATGGCTGGGAGAGGAAGCTTTAGGGAAAAAGTGAAGAAATACAAGATGCTAGGGGCAGCCCAAAGCCTTAGAGAAAGCATGTTTAGAAAGAAAGGCATGAAGAAGAAAAGGAGAAATTATGCTTTCCTGAAGAGTTCAGGAAAGCAGACAGACTTACGGAGACCTACATGGCTATGGCTGGTCTGGATCTGGGCTAGTTCCAGACAGGAAATATTCACTGCCTTATTAACACACCAGGTATTCCGCCCATTTATTTAGCATAATTTAAGGTGGACCTGCCTTCCTGGGAGTGGTTCTATCACCAGGTAATTGACCAGTGAGACTGGAAAAGTGGGTCCTCCAACAGAGAGACTAGACATTTTTGAGTCTTGACTAGTTCAATTTATGGGGCTTACTGATACTCTAACAGTATTCTGTTATAGTAACAGAAAACAGAATAAGATATCATCACATGGGGCTGGAGAGATGGCTCGGCAGTTAACAACACTGGTTGTTCTTGCAAAGACCCGGGTTTGAATCCCAGCACCCACATGGCAGGTAACAACTGTCCACAACTCCAGTTCCTCGGGATCCAACAGCCTCTTCTGACCTCCAGGGCCATTACATGACACCACGGGTGCACTTACTTACCTACAGGCAATACACGCATACACATAAAATAAAAAATAATAAATAAATTTTTTTAAAAAAAGAAAGAAAATGCCCGATAGGCCCGCAGGCCAATCTAATGGAGAAAATCCTGCAATTGATGTTCCCTCTTCTCAGGTGTGTCAAGTTGATATCTGAGGTTAGCCATCATAGTGTGTTCAGGACATTTATTGGTTGATAGCTTAGAAGCTTGGAGAAGTAGAGCTGTGGTCATCAGCTGAAGTGGGAAAGTAAGGCACGTGATGGTATCTTTTTTTTTTTTAATGTGTATGCGTGTATTGCCTGCATGTAGGTAAGTGCACCCATGGTGTCGTGCAATGCCCATGGAGGTCAGAAGAGGCTGTTGGATCCTCTGGAACTGGAGTTACAGACAGTTGTTACCTGCCATGTGGGTGCTGGAATTCAAACCCAGGTCTTCTACAAGAATAACCAGTGTTCTTAACCGCTGAGCCATCTCTCCAGCCCCTGGGGCATTTTCTTTCTAATTAATGTAGGAGGGTCCAGTCCACTGTGGGGTACTATCCTTAGGAAGTGTACCTAGTCTGTATAAGAAAGTTAACTGAACATAAGCCTAGGAGCAAGCCAGTAAGCAGCTCTCCTCCCTCAGTTCCTGCTTGAGTTCCTGCCCTGACTTCCTTCAACTACCAACTACAATAGCCTATAACATCAAATAAACACTTTCCTCCCCAGGTTAATTTCAGTCATGGTGTTTATCACGGCAACAGAAAGAAAGCTAGGACAACCACCTTCAATCTAGACTATTTATCAACCTTTTTGTATTAGTCACTTTTTGTTGCTGTGATAAAATACCATGACCAAAAGCAACTTATAAAATAGTTGATTTCTTTATTTTAGTTTACAATTCCAGAGGGATAAGAGTCCTCCATTGGGGAGAAGTTTGACAGCAGGTGGCAGGCATGGCAGCAGAAGCAGGAAGCTGAGAGATCACATTTCCATCCACAGGCAGGAAGTAGAAAGAGTGAACTGGAGCAACTAGTAGTGTTCAAATACCTGAGCCTATGGGAGATGTTTCTCTTTCAAACCACCATACTCTTGTTATAACAACTGATTAATTTACATTTGCTTTCCTACATTACAAAATTCATCCTGAGAACAGGATTTGGGTGGACCAACAGATAATTACATATTTACTCCCAACTCTTTAAAGCAAGGCAATTGTTATTCAGTTGACGGGTAGCTTTTAAACCCAAACTGAAATTTTGTTCTTTATAATGCTATCACTAATTAGAATAGAAGGCTCCACTTTTTTGTGGTGTCCTCTCATCTTATTGCTCTTTACAAAACTGAACTATTGCTCAATGGAACAAAACGGAATAAAAATTACTTGAATTTTAATTCTTCAGAGGAAAGTTCTAAGTTCTACAATATAAAATCAAGTTTCTGAATCAGAGAGTGTTTGCCTAGATTTTCTGATCTGAGAACATGGAAGGTTTAGAGCCAGGAAACACTATAGCTAGACCAACTCAATAAACAGGTTATTTGTTTTATTGAATTTTTTGTGTATTTCATGCAGAACACCTCAAACAATTTTGATAATCTTTATATCCCTGTTCCCACTGGCACCCTCCCATAGGCCCCCCACTGGAGCCCATATATTCTGTCATCCATGTTAAGACCCACTGTGGTCAGTGTCCCTAGCCATTCCCCAGTGCAAGTTCATCCACTGAGGCCTAGTCAGCCTATCTAGAGTCCCCTGTTTTAGGAAGATCAGCTCTTCTTCACCTAGCAGCAATCAGTTGCCAATATTCCTTCAAATAAGATTGGGGTCTGCTGTTCATTTTCCCAGTTCTATGCTGGGTTTTTGTCTGCCTGAGTTTGCATGGGACTTGTATATGCTGATACCATTATCATAGAATCATTATGAACAGGTTCCCAGGAGCTTGTAGGGCTCTCTTTTCATATGGTCATGTACCTCCTCCCTGACTCTTCCAATCTTTCTGCACCCTCTTCCATGATGGTTCCTGACCCTCGGATGGGTGAAGTTTAATAAAGGAGTCCTGCCCAAGGACCAGCATTCAGCAGACTCTTGATCTCTACATTTTGGTCATTTGTGACCTTTTGTGTTCCTGGCCCTCCCACTGAATGAGGGAACATAAATGGTTATTTTTAAAAAAATATTTTATTAACATTGCTTTCTTTAAGAAGTCACATGATTACATTGAAAGACTGTATAGTTTAGAGAATTTGGAAAGTGAATGGCAAACTCACATTATGAGACCAGTGACAAATTATTGTTGAAGATTTGTAGTACAGTTTTTTCAGTAAGCAATATTCAAAAATTATAGTAGACATATAATTTTGAATTGGTATTCTAAGATATAATTGCATGTTTTTAGTGTGAAGATTGTATCGGTTTAGTTATTGCAGTAATTTCTATTTCTTCCCCTTTTTTTTCTTCTGAAACTGTGATTTTTATTTCTACAGTAAGTTTAATTAGGGAAAAATGTGAAGGCATACTGGAACTAGAGAAGAGTAATGGAAAAATAATGGAAAATCAAGAGGTCACGGGAGAGGTCCAACATCAAGGCCTAGATACCCAGGACTACGTGTGGAGTAAAGACCACAGCTGGGCCTCAGGGGAGGTGGGAGATCCTTTCCAGAGTATAAATCCTCCCAAGGCCAGAATCTGCAAATAACAGAGGACTTCCCTGTCCCCAACATAAGAGGCAATCTCTCTGCCATGCATAACCTTGGACCTCAGGGAAGGGGGCTGTAGGGAATGTAGTCACTCAAAAAGACTGAAACTACTGCCCAGCATCAGGAAGTCCTCCATGCTCTACTTTGCTCCACCATCATCCTACTGCCAGAGGAATATGAAAGGGATTCAAAGCTTCAAGCTCACATAAGGGGACCACAACTCTAGCTCACCAGAGGGAACCATAGCTCAGGATCATGGGACAGAACCATAGTTCAGGCTCACAGGACAGAACCATAGCTCAGGCTCACAGGACGAGACCACAGCTCAAGTTCACAGGAGACCATAACCCGAGCTCGTGGGGGTAAGGGAGCATCACTCCAACGGCCCGTATAGATCACAGCTCCAGATCGTGTAAAGGGACCACAGCTCTGGGTTCACAAGTGGGGGCCACAGTTCCAGCCAGGTTCAGAGGGGCAGACCACAGCTCCAGGTTCATGGAAGGGGACCGCACTCCAAGTTGATGGGAAGGGCACACAGCTCCAGCTCATGGTAGGGGACCACAACACTAGCTCACAGGAGACCTCAGCTCTAGGTTCACAGAAGGGGCCATGACTCCAGGCTCACAGGAGGGGACCACAGATCCAGTTCGTGTGAGGAGACCACAACTCCAGGTTGACGGGAGGGGACCATGGCTCCAGGTTGATGGGAAGGAACCATAGCTCTGGCTCTCTGGAGAGTAACACAGTTTCAGCCCTTGGGAGAGGACCGTAGCTCAGGGTTCCTAGGAGAGGAGTACAACATCATGTTTTTAGAAGGGAATCACAACTCCAGCTCACAGTAGGGGACCAATAAACAGTTATTTTTAATTCAGACATCCTTATGTGCAAGGCTCTTTTGGGTGAAACTGGCCTGTGTGGGGAGGTAAAATCTTCATTGAAATTCTGTTCTCGTCTGCAGTAGGTCAAGTAGTGACTTAGGGGAAAAGAAGAGGCAAATTTTTTCCAGGTGGAAGCTTTTTACAGGAGAGAGCTGCTTTCCATGGAAGTAGAAGTGTTGATCCTTGACAGAAGCTGAAATGGAATCATGCTTTGGAAGGCTGAGAGAATGAGAGCACCACAGCCAGCCCAACCCAAAGGAAGGATTTCTGCTGAGATTCAAGCAGCCACTTCCTCCAGGTAGCTTGTTTCCCCGTTCCATTGCATTTACCTCCTATTTGTCCCCATAGAATTCTGAGCTCCTCATCAAGACATTTGACACTCCCCACTGGAAATACCTGTTCAAAACCATTTACCTGCTACACCTATGTGCAATGTGAGGGCAGGAATTGTATCTTGGATATTTTTGTTGCCCTAGTATTAGACACAGTGTCTGACATAAGTTATAATAAACATGATAGATAAAACAATAAAAGACTTAGACATGTTTCTCAAGTCACCAAAAGTCAATAAAGACATTTTGATGCTTACATACATGTAAACATGCAATTTTACAAAATCTTAATGATTCTTTGCTCCTCTAACACAAGACCCAGGCCCTAAAAAGGTCTCATTAAGAATGTTATATGTACCCCAAATAAAGGAAGTTTTCTCTCTGTTCAGCCACTGTTTGTAGTTTGCTTTCTCTTCTCTTGTCTAGCTCCATAAGACTCCACTCGTATATTTTAACTCAAAAGCTATTGTTTTATGCCAGGCATAGTGGCACATGCCTGTAGTCCCAGCACTCGAGAGGCAGAGACAGGAAGATCTCTGTGAGTTCAAGGCCAACCTGGTCTATATAGTGAGTTCCAGGCCAGCCCCCGCTACAGGGAAATCCTGTCTCAAAAACACAGGAAAAAAGAAAGTTATTGTTTTACATGCATGTTTCTGGAAAGCACTCAGCTAAAGGTGGGATACGCTGTGCTGAGCAGAATAGACTCAGGGCCAGGCCCTCAGTGGTCTTAAACTCGAATGTTCATTGACACTTCCTTACCTCCAAAACCCCAGAGACCCAGAGACCCGGAAACTACTTCATGGATACAATACATTTTTTTTCATTTTTTACTTTTTAGAAGCATTTCATTATAGCTTTAAGATACTCCATAACAATTTTCAGAGCAAAGATACATCTCTTTCTAAAGTGGCTATAAAAATTTTAGGTTCACAGTTGAATTAATACAGTTATACAATATTGAACTCAGTGTAAACACTGTAAGACATAAAATTGAATGAGTTTTTAGCCTTTAAAAAAGATCACCATTTCATTTTAAAATACACTATTTCTTACAGAAAGACTCATTGTTTTTGCTAATAACACTTAGGTGCTGGCACATGTATTCTAATCTAATTGTAATGCATTGGTAAAGCAAGGCCATACCAATTCGAAAACATCTGGAAAATGTTTAGATGTTATTAGTACAGCATCTAAAGTTTTTAATTTTCCTAGAGAACTGAGAATTGGTCAGTCCCAAAGGAAGGTATGTCCAACTGTTTCTTAGCCTTCTTCTGTTTGAGTACCTACATAGGGCATTCCCACACTATCATTTTACCTTAGCTAGTCAGGGACGCGATAGCCCATCCTCAAGTGACATCATTTACTAAGGTCTTACCAGTTTACAAGCCACCTTGTATAAATTTTTTTTTCTTTTTCTTTAATTTTATTTACTATTTTTTAGATGTTTCTTAGCCATCTTTATTTCTTCTTTTGATAACTCTCTGTTTAAATCTTTAGCCAATCTTATTTAATTTTTACAAAAACTTTATTGAGAATTTCATACATGCATATAAGGCATTTTGACCAAATCCATGCCCACTTCCTCCCCTCCAACATCCCCCCCCAAAGAGGTAACCCTAAAATCTTTTAAGGATTAGATACAAGCTCCCAAATACTTTTGACATTTTTGGCCTTTGGAACAGAGTATGTTACTAATAGGCTCAAGGACATTTTGACTGTTAGCCAAGAAACTGGCTACATTTCTTTGGGGTCTTTTTACCCTAACTGCCTAGCCAATTCCTACCTCCTATTCCTATCACACCATCCTCTGAAGGGGTTACCAATTGCCAATAAGGAATAGGGACACAGACCGCTCTGGCTTCTTCCATGCTGAACAGGGATGTGGGGTGAGGCAATTGGAGTACCCCTTCAATGGGTCTGTCTAAAAGACTCCCAAATTGCATAACTCTTGTCTCTAAAGGGAAAAGAAAGTCCTTGAATAGTGACTAGGAGATGTGAAGGAGAAGTAAAGGCAAGAGTAATTAGTACTACAAGTTCTAGACAGGGAACTAGGAAAAAGAACAGGGCAATTTTCAAATGCTCATATGAAAGTCCATTGGAGTTTCGTGACAAGGACTTCCAAAAGCATCCCTCTATTGGGTTCTTCCTCATTTTTCTTTTGTCTTCCAAGGCTGGACTAGTTGGCTGGGAAGAGTGGCTGGATACTCAGGTGAGGGTCCAGTGACCCTGCTTGGCAGTCCTTTAATGAATGAGCACAACCGTCAACAAGCCCATTTGTGACTATGTTTAGCCATCAGGCAGTTTGGAGGATGGAGCCTGGACAGGATTCCAATTCCAATATGTCAGCATAACCCCATGCTGAGACCCCAATCTACTTCTCTAAGCCATATACTGGGTGCAAAAATGCATAAGCACATTTAGAGTACATATTTTCTAAATTAACACTTCTGAATAAGGAAGAGTTGTACTAGGGAATTACTAACTATATGGAAATCATGTCCCAAAATTCCAATAGCAACCACAGGAACTTAAAGCATAATTCAGATTCTTCAAAATTCTTCCAAGACTGCAACATATTTCTTCCAAATATCTCTGTAACTTTTCAAAGCCTATGACTTCATCAAACTCTGAGCAATGCAGAAATTGAAAATGAGCAAAGTCTCTAGTTATGCAATTTGAGACAAAGGCCCTGCCCTTCCATGGACCAGTATCAGGGTCAATGTTCCCACAGCTTGTCAAAGTTGGATCACTAAGGAAATGCAGCCCAGAAGCCTTTGGGTCTCATCTTACAAAAAACTCTGTGTTGGACAGAGCCTAAGCTCCCAATAAGTCATTTTTCTCAAGAAGCAGTTAACAAATCCCCTCATCTTAGCCACTCATTGTATTAAAATAAGTCACTCTCTAGATGCTTTAGCTTCAACTACTTCTTAATTTCTATAAACTAGTAATGGCCAGAGCAAAGGTGTAATATTTACAATCATTTCCTCCATCATATCATTTAGACTGATTTGAATGTGGCTCTAAAGTCAACTGGGGCAACACTGGCCCTTTAAGCAGATATGGAAAGTATCAATGCCAGTTCTGTGTCCTGTGGAAAGTCAGGGGCTCTCCCTGAGCTTTATGCAAATGTGCAAAAGTAGCAAGGGGGTCACACTCCCTTAGCTCCAGTTCGGACTCCAAGCAACTGGGAAAGTTGCTTTGTGTTGGCCCTGGTGCTGTGCTTATGGCACAAGTCCTTTCACTTATGACCCCGGAGGTCACTAGGCTACACTAAAGGGACACTACATAGCTTCCCTGAAACCAGCTCATACATTTGTGTAGACTACCTGGTCTCAAAGTCCCTTTGCCACCCAGAGAATAGCATGTCTCCCTTCCCACACTAAACCTGACCCTGCTTCATTCCCTCATTCCTTCTCCTCTCCCCTCTTCCCAGTTATCATCAGTTTCCAAGTCCAAAAGTTCTTCATGATTAAAGAGGATTCAATAAACTCCTCCTCCCCAAGTCACTCATGCCCAGTTTCAGGCCAATCTTTGCAGGTTCTTGACAGAACAAATGGACCATTTGCTCCTTCCGCAGAAGCCTTGACTTTGTGATTGCTTTCCTTTAACAATACTCGCCCTCCTGGAAGATAATCACTGTTTTGCAGGGTCATTTTCTCTTTGCTTTTGCTTTTCTGATGAATGTACAATGGAAATACAGCACAAGGACCTTTTTCTTCAGTTTCACTAAACAGAAACTTTCTATTTATTGCATGTGCTGATAATAGAACACTCAGCTTCTCCAAGCCTAGAAAGTCCTGTAGTTATCAACTACCAAGTGGTTTGGACTTGACGGTTCACAGCGCTAAGTACTTGAACTTAGAAGCAGAAAAGTTCTTTTGCTTAAAATATTGATGAAGCTACATGAGTTCTGACAGGAGTCATCTCATGAAAATTTCTGTGTTGGATAGCCTGTCTCAGAAACACTGTGTTGTGAGGGCTCATGCCAAATCTCTGCCTCCCTCCTCCCATATCAGAAGCAGAAATGGAGTAAATTCCCATTTTCTACATTTGATGATCCTTTCTGTACTCTTATATACATTCACACACATACATGCATGTGCAAATGTATATATGTACATATGCTTGAGCATACACATCTTTTCATAGTTGTTTATAGTTCTTCATAGCAATATTCACCACTAATCATCTATGAATATCACCTAAAATGCTTTCTTAGAAAGACTCATATCCAGCCTCCTCCCAAGCCAGGCCAGGCATGTCCTCCTCTCCAGAGGTAAGACCTCAGCTCTATATTTCTTTTAAATACTTTATTTATTATTTTATTTTATGTATATGAGTGCATTGCCTGAATGTATGTAGTGCACCCATGTCATGCAGTGCCCATAGAGAACAGAAGAGGGCATCATATTCCCCTGGAACTGGAGTTATGTACTGTTGTCAGTTGCCATATGGGTGGTGGAAGTAGAACCTGGGTCCTCTGCAAAAGAAGTCAGTGCTCTTAACCACTGAGCCATCTCTCTAGCCCCCTCTATGTTTCTTATTGAGTACATTGTACAGTTCCAATGAGTTTCTAATATATAACCAGGTTTGAAAGCTACTTAGAGATATTCAAAGACCTTGCTACTCAGCACGACCAAGAACAGCAACATCACAGAGGATGCAAAGCCCTAGATCTACTGGATAATCTGTGTGCATGTTAAAATGAGGAAACTCTGTTGTTGTCATGCCCTGGCTTGACAGATGAGACCTAGAGAAGCCAAGTGACACCAGAGGTGAAGACTCAAGTAGAATTGGAGCCTAGATCTCTGTACTGCCAGAACTTTTATTTCCATTACATTACTGTTTTTCATATCTAACCAATGATTAGCTATTTCTCAAAATTTTAACAACTTTCTCTAGTTTATCATAGTCCTTTATGACTTGCTTCTGTTTGAAAAAATATATGTTTTAAAAGCATTTAATACTTTCAAGTCTACATTTTCTTTTAACAGAGAACACAATGATCAAATAACATTAAAAAAAATTGACATCCCTCCCGCTGCTCCAGGGCTCAGGCTTCCCTACTGGCTAGTGGGGTCCCCCACACAGCCTGTTCCCATTTCTTTTCCTTGGGCCTTGGACCCACCCCCCTAAGACTACTTGAGAGTGCCTGACTCAACCTCTAGAGGTGAGTTGCCTATATCCTGCTTTGCCCATCCCCTTGATTTTGGACGTTTCATAGTCCCTCCCACTGCTCCAGGGCTCAGGCTTCCCTATGGCTAGTAAGGACTGGCCCATTCTATTCTCATACCCACTCCTTGGGCCTTGGCTCCATCCCGCTAAGGCTGCCAGAGTGCACCTTCCTGCCAGAGAGCTCCTGAGTAGTCTGCCTGGATCCTTCTGGTCCTTCCTATATAAAATCAAACAAGAGAACATGAAGCCTGGAACAACTAATTTTTCATACCTGATCAGAAAGCAACCAAGCTACATAATAAAAACAAAATCAAACTTCAACCCAACAAAAGCAGGCTTGAGTTTCATACCAGAACCATAAGCAATAAAGAAAAAAATCCACATGCCCAAACCACAACAAAATATAATAATATGAAAAACCAAAATAGTATGTCCCCACCAAATAGTACCAGTTTAATAGAAGAGTTCTACAATGAGAACCCCCTAGAGGAAGCCCAGGACACTGAATTTAAAAGAACAATCATAAACACGACCAAAGAATTCAACAAATTTAAAGAACACACACACACCAAAAAAAAAAAAAAAATCAAAGTGGTAAAATTCTGATTGAAGTCAAAATAGAGTTAGAAATATTGAAGAAAACTCAGGCTGAAATGAAGAAGGAAGTGAAAAACTCAATAAGCCAATTAGAGATGACAATAGAAAGCCTAGCCAATAGAATGAATGAAATGGAAAATGGAATATCAAAACTGGATGATAAAGTGGAGGAATTGGACCAAGCAAAGATTATGAAAAATTTAAGAAAACACAAGAAGCCGGGTGTGGTGGCACATGCCTTTAGTCCCAGCACTTGGGGGAAAGAGGCAGGTGGACCTCCATGAGTTCAAGGCCAGCCTGATCTACATAGTAAGTTCCAGGCCAGCTGGGGCTACAAGAAGACCCTGTCTCAAAAAGACAAAAAAAAAAAACCCACACATAAGAATGGAATCTGCAAAAATGAGGGACACACCATGAAAAGACAAAATTTACATATCCTACGCATAGAGGAAGGACAAGAATCTCAGAATAGAGGAAGGAAAAGAATCTCAGGATAATGGTATGGACTAGATCTTCAACAGGATTGTAGAAGAAAATTTCCAAATGTTAAAGAAAGACATGCCTGTTCAAATACAACATGCACAAAATAAGACTAGAAAAGAAACTTCCCATCGTATAGCACAGTAAAAACATTAAATGTACAAAACAAAGAGATGCTATTGAAAGTGCAAAAGATAAACAATGTCACAAATAAAGGAAAACCCATCAGAATCACAGCTGACTTTTCAGTGCAGACTACGAAAGCCAGAAGAGCCTGGACCAAAGAATTCCCTGTTCTAAATGACCATAGATACCAACCCCAAAATACTTTACCCAGCAAAATTGTCTATTATAGTTGAAGGGGAAAGAAAAATCTTCCATGGCATAAATAGGCTGAAAGAATTCATATCCATAAAACCAGCCCTTCAGAGAGTTCTGGAAGCAGCACAAAGAGCTGAGGAAAGGAAGGACTACCCAAGGGGCAACAGAAAGAAACTAGATGAAGTTATAATGGTAGAAATGTGGAGTTAGACGAAGAATGAAAACAGAAATTAAAGTGATAGGAAAACATCTTTCAATAATAACTTTAAAGATCAATGAACTGAACTCCCCAGTCAAAAGACAAAGGCTAGTTGACTGGATTAAGAAACAAAATCCATCTTTTTGTTGTATGTGGGAAACTCATCTCACCTTTAAGGATAGGCATTAGCTTAAGGTGAAAGGGTGGAAACAATATTCTAAGCAAATGGCACTAAGAAACAAGTAGGAGCTGAAATTCTAATATCTGAAAAAATAACTTCAAATTAAAACTAATCAGAAGAGATAAAGAGGGTCACTTTATACTAATCAAAGGAAAAACTGACCAGGAAGATATTACAATCATGAACATATGTGCACTAAACTCTGGTGCACCCAACTTCACTAAAACAGTACTACAGTACTTTAAGACACAGATTAATCCCAACTCACTAATAGTTTGTGACTTCAATACCCCACTGTCTCTGAAGACAAGTCAACTGGACTAAGAATAAACAGAGAGACATCTGAATTAAACAATACCATACATCAAATGGACCTAACAGACATCTACTGAATATTCCACCCAAGCACCAAAGAATATACTTTCTATTCAGCATCCCATGGAACATTCTCCAAAACTGACTGCCTACTGGGGCATAAAAAAAGCCTCAACAATTTAAAAAAATTGAAATAATTCTATGCATTCTATCAGACCACAGTACAATAAAGCTTAAAATCAACAGCAGAAGAAGCCCTAGTAACTACATGAACTCATAGAGATTAAACAACACACCCCTGAATGGGTCAAAGGAGAAATTAAGAAAGAAATAAAAGTATTCCTGGACCTAAATGAAAAGGACAATACAACACAATAAACCTCTAAGACACTTTAAAAGCAGTCCTAAGAAAGAAGTTTATAGCTCTAAGTGCCTATATTAGGAAATCAGAAAAAGCACAAATAAATGACTTAACATTGCAACTCAAGACACTTGAAAAACAACAAATGAAATCCAAACCCAGCAGACAAGGAGAAAGAACAAAAATGAGAGCAGAAATTAATGAAATAGAAACAACAACAACAACAAAACAATACAGAGAATCAACAAATCCAAGAGCTGGTTCTTGGAAAAGATAAATAAGACAGACAGACCCTTAGCTTACTTAATCAAAAGAAAGGAAGAGCAAATCCAAATAACAAAATCAGAGATGAAAGGGGAAACATCACAACAGACACCCAAACGATCCAGAACATTATAAGGGAATACTTTAAAAACCTATACATTATTAAATTTGAAAACCTAAAAGAAATAGATGGATATCTACAATCATGGGAATCACCAAAGTTAAACCAAGAAGAAATCAACAGCTTAAACAGACCCATAACATATAAGGATGTTGAAACAGTAATACAAAATCTCCCAACTAAAAAAAGCCCAAGACCTGATGAATTCACAGCAGAATTCACTACCAGACATTTAAAGAAGATCTATATCCAATACTACTTAAATTATTCAAAGAGATAGAAACAGAGATAGAACTCCCAAATTTCTTCTATGAAGCCAGCATCACTCTAACACCAAAACCAGGTAAAGATACAACCAAAAAAGAGAACTATAGACCCATATCCTTAATGAAGATAGATGCAAAAATTCTCAACAAAATACTTTCAAGCTGTATACAGATGTACATCAAAAAGATAGTCCACCATGATCAAGTCATCTTTATTCCAGAGATGCAGGGATGGTTCAATATATGCAAGTCAATAAATGTCATAAATCATGTAAATGAACTCAAAGACAAAAACCACATGGTCATCTCAATAGATGCAGCGAAGCCTTTGACAAAATTCAATACGCATTTATGATTCCCTAGAGGGAATTGGACTGGAGCGAACATATCTCAACATAATTTAAGCTACATACAACAAACCCACAGCCAACATCATTCTAAATGGAGAAAATCTGAAAGCATTCCCATTATAATCAGGAACCAGACAAGGCTGTCCACTATCTCAACTCTTTTTAATATAGTTCTTGAAACTCTTGTTAGAGCAATAAGACAAAAGGGAATTAAAGGAGCACTAATTGGAAAAGAAGAGGTCAAATTACTCATATTTGTAGATGATATGATACTATACCTAAGCGACATCAAAAATTCTCCCAGAAAACTCCTAGAAATGATTAATACTTTTGGTAAAATGGCAGGTTACAAAATTAATCTACAAAAATCAGTAGCCTTCCTATGTACCAATAACAAGCAATCACAGAAAGAGTACATGGAAATACTCCCTTTCACAATAGCAAAAAAAAAATAAAATAAAATAAAATATATCAGAATAAACTTGACCAAAGACATTAAAGACCTCTACAATGAAAATTTTAACTCTTTAATGAAAGAGATTGAGGAAGACACCAGAAGATGGAAGGACCTCCCATGCTCATGGATTGGAAGAATATTGTGAAAATGACCAACCTACAAAAAGCCATTTATAGATTCAATGCAAATGGCAATCAAAATCCCCATGACTTTCTTCACGGAATTAGAAAAAAAAAAAAATCCTAAGCTTCATATAGAAGCACAAAAGCCCATTGGTAGTCAAAGCCACCCTGAGCATTAAAAATAAATCCATAGCTCAATGGAACACAATTGAAGACCCCCCCAAACATGAGTACGCCCCATTTCAGCCACCTGATATTTGACAAAGGGTCTAAGACCATTTACTGGAGGAAAGACAGCATCTTCAACATATGGTGCCAGCAAAACTGAATCTCCACCTGTTGAAGAATGAAACTAAACCTTTATCTTTCATGTCACACAAAAGTCAATTCCAAATGGATCAAAGACCTCAATGTGAACCCTGAAACTCTGAAACTGTTAGAAGAAAACATTGGCAATAACCTACAAGGTATAGGTATTGGAAAGGACTTTCTAAATTGAACATTGATTATTCAGGAATTAAGGTCAACAATCAATAAGTGGGACCTCATTAAAATAGTTTCTGTACAGCAGAAGAAACAACTGAGGAAGTGATCAGAAAACCCACAGGGTGGGAGAAAATCTTCACTAGTGACACATCTGACAGAGGTTTAACATCCAGAATATATAAAGAACTCAAAAAACAGAGAATCAACTGGATGTGGTGGTGCATGCCTTTAATCCCAGCACTTTGGAGGCAGAATCAGGCAGATCTCTGTGAGTTCAAGGCCAGCCTGGTCTCCATAGTAAATCCAGGTCAGCTATGGCTATAGGGAGACCCTGTCTTAAAACAAAAAAAAAAAAAAAAAAAAAAAAAAAACACCAAAGAATCAAGAAAGCAAGTAACTTAGCTAAAAGATGGGCTAAGGATCTGCACAGACAATTCTCAAAAGAAAAAAATAAAGATGATTAAGAAACATCTTAAAAGATGTTCAACACTATTAGTAATTAGGGAAATGCAAATTAAAACCACTTTAAGATTTTATCTTACCCCAATCAGAGTGGCTAAGATCAAGAGAAAAAATTATACCAAATGCTGGAGAGGATGTGGCAAAGGGGAATCCTTACCCACTGCTGGTGGGATTGCAAACTTTCCTATGGAAAGCAGTCAGGGGAACTGCTTAAAACACTAAAAATGAACCTACCATTTGACTTGGTTATACCACTCCTTGGTGTATAACCAAAGGACTCAATTTATTGCAGAGATGCTCATACACCCATGTTTGTTGCTGCTCTGTTCACAATAGCTAAGAAATGGAGCAACTTAAGTGTCCCTCAACTGATGAGTGGATAATGAAAATGTGGTACATTTACACAACAGAGTTCTACTCAGTGGTAAAGAAAGATGAAATCATGAAATTTGCAGGTAAATGGATGGAACTAGAAACTGTTATACTAAGTGAAATAACACAGACTCAGAAAAACAAACGACATATGTTCTCCCTCAGTTGTGGATCCTAGCACCAAATCCTTATATGTGTGTATGCATCCAGATATAACTCCGGGAACCAGGATAATGAAAAGGAACCAGGGAAGTAAAGGGAAAGAAAGAGCCTAAGAGAGAAGAACAGTAGGAGGCAGGGGAAAGATGGATAAAAATGGGGGTATTTAAATGGGAGGTGAGGGAGGGTTATAGAAGGAACTTCAGGGATCAAGGGGAAGAAGGAGCTCAAGAAAGCCAGGACCATAGCAGACAGCAATTATCAAGGGAGAAATGGGGAAAATGGGGACATGTTAAATGGGGAAGTCATGGTGGAAGGGTTACACAGGGAGAGACAGAGGAGAAATAAGTAATGCCTAGCTAGTTTTAAAAAATAAAAAACAAAGTGAATCATATTAGTCCCTTAACCTAAGGACAAATTACACATGCAATATCTCTACAAAGGTCCAAGTGTATAGCTAAAGGCTACATGACAAGAAACAGTGCCAGACAGGAGAGACCTTCCTTTGAGTTGTTGACCAGGGTGGTCCAAGAGACCCCCAAAATTACACAGGCTATTACCACAGCCATTGATTGCCAGACAGAACTTGAAGGTAAGACCCTACTGCTGAAAACAGAACATACTTCAGACACAGGATTTGGAGCAATGAACCTAGAACTGACCTGGAAGCCACTTCCCCTGAAGGCTAGCTCTCATAGCTTTGGAAAGCAGTATGAAGATGCCAAGGGAAACATCAATCAATGGTCCAACACCAGCTTCGGAATCAAATAACCACATCAATGGCTGGCCCAGCATACAACATTGGTGCAGTAGTAGCACTTTTATCTTAGGAGCAGTCAACAGCTACCTAATTGGAATAAAAGCTCACTCAATGGGAGGAAACTCAAGTCCGGTACTGTAAACATAACCAAATACACATGGCAGGAGAGGTCATAGGTCTTAGAGAAAACCCCAAGACCATCTCATCCATAGACTAATCTAGTTTCTTACTATGTGCAAAATACGTATCCTTATATTTACAGACAATTATCCCAGTCACCACTCATCAAAGAAGCTTCTTTTGCACCAGACAGAGACTATTACCAAGTACCACAACTGGTCACATATGGACACTATGAACTGCCCATACCTAAGTGACACATCTATAATGCAACCTCTACACCTAAGGCTCACAGAACATAGAATAGGGGTAAAGAGGTCACTAATGAATCTCCCAGTTCTCATTAATGAAGCTTCCTCACGCAACGGAGGACCAGGAACACAAAAGGTCACAAATGGCCAAAGAGTAGAGATTAAGAGTCTGCAGAATGCTAGTTCTTAGACTTAGTCCACCCAGGACTCAGAGAGCATTGCAGAACAGGGGGTGGAAAGATTGTAAGAGCCATGAAGAAGGTGCACAACCATATGGAAATAGAGTCTTACAAGCTCCTGGGACCCTGCTCATATGAATCTACAGCAATAGCGTCAGCGTACACAAGTCCCATGCAAACTCAAGCAGACAAAAGCCCAGCATAGAACTGAGGAAATGGACAGCAGATCCCAATCTTAGCTGAAGAAATAGTGACAACTGATTGCTGCTGGGTGAGGAAGACCTGATCTTCCTAAAGCAAGGGACTCTAGAAGAGCTGAGTAGATCTCAGTTCATTAACTTGCACTGAGGAATGTCTGGGGACACTAACTTGACAAAATAGGCCTTAACACAAATGACAGAATGTATGAATTCCATTGTGGGATATGGGAGGGTACCAGTAGGGACAAGGGTATAAAGATTATTAATATTGACTGAGACGTTCTTATGAAATGCACAAAAATTCAATAAAAACAATTTTTTAAAAAATTGTAAGAGCCATGGGTGATGTACAACCATAGGAAACAGAGTCTTACGGCTCCTGGGAACTTGTTCCTGTGAACTTACTGTAATGGTGACAGCATTCACATGCAAACTCAATCAGATAAAAACCAGCATAGAACTGGGGAAGTGGGCAGGAGGTCCCACCTTAGCCAAGAAACTGTTGGAAGCTGATCACTGCTGAGTGAAGAAGACTTGATCTTCCTTAAGGAAGTGATACTAGATAAGCTGAACAGGCTTAGTGGATGAATTCACATGGAGGGACATCTGGATACACAATCTTGGCTTGAGAAATCTTAACATATACTACAGAATGCATGAAACCTTGTGGGTGGGCTATAGGGGGTGCCAATAGGGGATATGGTCTAAATATGATTAAGATGTATGAAATGCACAAAAGTTCATTAAAAAATATACATTGAAAATAACGACATCACGGAGCTGCTATGGAGAAAAGATGGAAGACATTTAACAAAACAATTGTCCCTTTATTTATGAATCAGAGATTACAGTTACCAACTGACACTGATTGAGAGGACAGAAATTGACTCCAACCTAGCAACTCTGCATCATGTGACAAATTAGAACTAAGCCTAGGTGAGACTTATGGGAGAACATTCAGACCAGGGAGGTTGTAGGCTTAAAATTTCCCTAGGTACAGCCATGTGAGAACAGTTTGACTTCATGACCATAGATAATGGAACTGAGAAAAGAATTCCACAGGTCCATACATGCCACAACTAAAACAGCATTGGATCTCCCCCATGCCTCTACAGCCCTAAATTGCTGAGGGAATCCTCTCTACCAGGTTCCAGGTTCAGCCTTTCACCCAGTTACTTTCAGCTTTCACATCCATCCTTAGCCTCCTGGGGAGACACAGATTTGCTGTTCACAGCCCTCACTTTGAACCAGTCTCTTGACCCCCTCACTCCCTGTGCTTTTTTTCATTCTGCTTATATTCCTTGCTTTGGCTCTCCACCTTGGCCACATGGCCTCAGGCCACCTCAAATAAACAGCCTTCCCCAGCTGACCTAGCTATGATCCTCCTGTCCTGGCTCCCTCCTATCAGTAGAACTATGTCTAATCCCGACAAGGTCATCTGACCTCCAGAAATTTCCTCCAGGCCTGGTCCCAAGAGCACCCTGGCTCCTTTGTCCCTCCCCCTGGAAACTGCACGTCCACTTCCAGCATTCCTATATTCATAAGGCTACCGACACGGCCCTCAGAAAAGAGGCCTCAATCTGTAGCCCAAAACCTCACCAGTTCCACAGCACTAATCAGGCCACTCCCTTTGCTGCAGCACTTTTCTGGCAGCTGCTTAAGCTTTGGAAATTCTAACTGTCATGCCTATAGTCCTCCTGCCTGGTGAAAATGACCCACATCCAAGGATGCATTCCTCACGTGAGATGCACTGCTCTTTCAGTTACCCCTACCACTGTGAACTCAAATACAGAAGGGAAAAGGTCTTCTGCTACCAGCAAGCATTCCAGAGGCCACGCTGCCAGGAAAAATGTCCCTCTGCAATGACGTGCAGACTCTCTTACAGGCCTTTGAGTTCTCTTCTCATAAATCCAGCTGGAAGTCAGCCCCAGGAAAAGAGGCAGCAGCTGTTACAAGGTAAACTCAGGCAAAGCACAGAGGGGCCAGCAGACTGCTGTGCAAATCAATCAGGGTCAGGCAGGACACAGATCAGCACAGGCTTCAAAACAACCATAGCCACCAACAGATAGGAGTGGCCCACATAAGCACTGTCCATGGGTAAGAAGGCTAATGGGAGGATATTTTACAAGTTATCCATATGGAACACCACCACTGAATTTACTGTCTCACTCACAGCTGCCTCCTACTGGACACTCTTTCATAGAGGTTGAAGAATCCCTGTCTCTTGTTGTTAGATGAGTTAACTGACAAGAAACTCTTTCCGGTTTGTGACTACTAGTTCTATTAGGGTTCACTAGAGGAGAAAAAAAAAAAAAAAAAAAAACTGATTGAACACACACACACATGTATGTATGTATAGATTTGTACATATATCTAGTAAAAGGGGATTTATTCGATTGGTTTACAAGATGCATGCCGGGTCGTCCCGGCTGAGGAACCAATGACTGCTGAGTCCACAAAACTGGATGATTCAGCAGTCCAAATCTAGCACCGAAGCCCTGGAAGGTTCTCAGAGAGTCAGAGAGTATTTCTTGTGAGAAGCCCTGGAAGGTTCTCAGAGAGTCTCAGAGAGTCAGTCCACACTGGAAGGCTGAAGAGGCTGGATTACATCAGTGAAGAAGACAGCAGCACAGCAACAGCAAAATAGACACAGTCACCAGCGAGAAGCCAAAGCGGGCAGACAGCCAACACTGCGCTTCTTGATACTGTTGTTGACAGTGGGGAAAAAAGCAGAACAATCCCACTCACCGTTGCCTGAAAAAAAAAAAAAAAAGCCTTGCTTCAAAGTAAACCTAATCAAGGAAGTGAAAGACCTCTACAATGAAAACTTTAAAACACTAAAGAAATCAAGGGAGACATCAGCATTGTGAACATGACTCTTTATCAAAAGCAGTCTACAGATTCAGTACAATTTCCACCAAAACCCCCATGCTTTCTACATAGAAATAGAGAAGAACAAAATTCAAAACTCATTCAGAAGCACAAAAGACCTCAATATCTACAGCAATGTTGGCAAAAGAATAAGCTTAGCAATATCACCATACCTGATCTCGTTATATAGCAGAGCCACAATTTAAAAAAAAAAAAAAAAAAAAGCATGATATTGTCACAAAAACAGATATGTAGATCTATGAAACACTATAGACTATCTAGCCCACACAGCTACAGCCACCTGATTTTTTTACAAAGATGCCAAAAATACACATTGGTGAAAAGACGGCCTCTTTAACAAACAGTGCTGAGAAAGCTGGATACCTAAATGTAGAAAATGAAATTAGATCCTTATCTCTCATCTTGCATAAAAATCAACTCTCAACAGATCAAAGACCTTAATCTAAGAAAGACACCTGAGGGGCTGGAGAGATGGCTCAGCAGTTAAGAACACTGGTTGTTCTTGCAGAAGACCTGGGTTCGAATCCCAGCACCCACATGGCAGCTAACAATTGTCTGTAACTCCAGTTCCAGGGGATCCAACAGCCTCTTCTGTCCTCTGCGGGCATTGCATGATGCAGGTGCACTTACTTACATGCAGGCAATACACGAATACACATAAAAATAATAAATAATTTTTTTTAAAAAAGACCTGAAACTCTTTAAAATATTACTTTTATTTTAAAGTATGTGTTCTTGTGTGTCTGTGTAGTGTGGAGGACCAAAGAGGGCATCAGATCCACTGGAGCTGGAGTTAAAGGCAGATGTGAGCCACCTGATGTAGCTCCTGGGACCAAAACTCAGCTCCTCTGCAGAAGAGTATATACATGCTCTTAGCTGTCTCTCCAGCCCATGACCTGAAACTCTTAAACTGCTAAAGAAAAAAGTAAGGAGCACACCTCAAGACATAAGCATAGGCAAGAAATTTTTTAATATGACTCCACTTTCTCAGGAAATAAGGTCCCAGTTGACAAATGGGGCCTCAAGAAATTGAAAAGCTTTTACACAACAAAAAGGAAGCAGTTAATCAAGTGGAGAGATAGCCCACAGAATGGGGAGATCTTTACCAACTATACCTCTGACACAGGAATAATATCCAGAATATATAAAGAACTCAAGTAACTAAACATTAAGGAAACAAACAATGCAATACATGGAACTGAACAGACACTTCTCACAAGAAATACAAATAGCCAATAACAATTGTTTGGTTCTCACAAAAAAATTAAAATGGCCAACAAACACTTTAAAAAGTATTCAACGTCATTAGTCACCAGGGAAATGCAAATTAAACTGCTTTGAGTTTCCATCTCACCCCAGCCAGAATGGCTGTTATCAAGAAAACAAATACTGGCAAGGATGTGGGGAAAGGAAAATTCTTATTCATTGTTGGTGGAGGTGTAAATTGGTGCAACCATTATGTAAATCAATGTGAAGTTTCCCAAAAAGCTGAAAATAGGACTACCATATGACCCACTATACCTCTCCTGAGCATAAACACAAAGGACTCGATAACTGCAGAGATACTTGCGCATCCATGTTTGTTGCAGTTCTATTAACAATAGCAAGGGAATGGAATGAGCTAGATGTCCATTACCTGATGAACAGATCGTGAAAATGTGGTGTATGTGTACAAATGGAATTTTAAATATTGTGTTTATTTACATTTTAAGTGTTTTCCTGTATGTATATAAATGCACCATATGTGTGCAAAGCCATGGAAGGCAGAAGAGGGGTTGGATCCCCTGGAACTGGAGCTATGGACACTTGTGAGCCACCATGTGGGTGCTACAAATCAAACCTGGGTCCTCTGGGAAAACAGCCGGTGCTCTTAACTGCTGAGCCATGTCTCCAGCCCCCACAATAGTATTTTGTTCAGCCATAAAGAAGTTAATTTACAGGAAAATGCACAGAACTGGAAATATTATATTGAGTTTCCCAGACAAAGAAGGACAAATAGAATGTGGTCTATCCAATAGGTGTACCTTAATTTTAATCTTTATATGTGTGTGTGTGGCAGCCAGGAAACCAGAAATGGACCCATGACGGGGAAAAATTGACCTTAATGGAGAGAGGTAGGGATAGAAACATGGGATATGAAAATGGGAAGGGAAAACTGGAAGAAGAAGGATATAAACATCAATGGGCACAGTAAGTTGGGAGAAATGAGAGAGTAAGCCATAAGAGAATATTTAAAAAAAAATGTCATAAGCAGACCTGCTTCTTTGTAAGCTAATTAAAAATATTTTTAAGGCCTGGAGAGATGACTCAGCAGTTAAGAGTACTGGCTACTCTGGCAGAGGACCCAGGTTTGATTCCCACATGGTGGTGTTAGGGTCCGTGACTCAGTGGGTCTCTTCAGGAGAACAAATACACAAGTATGGAGATGCAAAAATCAAGCAGAGTTTTATTAAACCAGCTAGCTGGGACCAACCGTCCTTCCAAGACACGCAGGTCTGGTTAGAGCGATCGACCCCGAGGCAATTTCAGGTAAAGATTATATAGGCTCCCACAACCATTACACAAAAGCCCGCATTGATCCAGCCAATAGTTTCAAAGCAAGCATTTCACAAACCAATAACTTCAAAACAAGAAAAATATTACAACTCCCTTCAGGTGTCTCAATCGGGGAGGGATGGGTGGTATGTGCCTGGCACAGCCCTTCCTTGTTATCTTGTGTAAGCAGACATGCCTACAGACATGACACAGACCAGACAGGTCAGGTTACCGGGGCTGTAGCACTTGCCCCTATATCCGGATGCCTGTGTCTCCAGTTGAGTTAATTGGTTACAAGCAGTAAATTCAAACAAGTAAATTCAAGCAGTAAATTCAGACAAGCAGTAAATTCAAGCAGTAAATTCCTCTTTCCCTAACAGTGGGCAGCTCACAACTGTCTTGACTCTAGTTCCAGGGGATCTGATGCCCTCTTCTGACCTCCACAGGTTTTGCACAACACAGGTGCACTTACACACAGGCAGACAATACACTCATACCCATAAAAAAATAAAAATAATAAATGGAATACTAAAAATATATTTTTTTTAAAAGAGCAGTATTAGATATAGTAGCCTGTTCAGGAGAGAACACCACATGTAGCCCCCCATAACCTGCAATCATTTTTCATGAGCCATCCAGCACCCTCATCCTAGGGTATGTCTGTTGTTGATATAGGACCACTGTGTATCTCCTCACTCCCAGTGTTCTCAGTGATGCTACCTTATACTACCTCATTAGACTTGAGGACCAGGGTTCTAGTCCCAGGACCCACATGATGGCTAACAACTGTCCATAACTCCATTTCCAGGGGGAATCCAACCCCTTCTTCTGACCTCCACAGGCATTACATGACAGAAGAGCACTTATACACATAAAATAAAAATAATAAATAAAACATTTTTTAAAAAAAACAAAGTCAGAAACATGGCAGCCACAAGAAGCTGCATGTCTGTGGCCCAATCCAGAAGCAACTGCACCAGGGGGTAGGGATTTCTGGCAGGAAAAGTTCACTATCTCTTTAACAAACTCAGTGTTCTGCCTACCTCTTTAGTATGGTCAAGGTGAACCTACTTTTCTGGGGGTGGTCCCTTAGCCAGGTGATTAACACAGCAAAACTAAATGTTGGGTCTTCATCCAGGCTAAATATTCTTATTCTCCTGACCAGTTTTCTCTCAAGGGTCCTTTTTTGCTACTGTAACAGAATCAAGTCTTCAAGGTGGCACACACATTTAATCCCAGTACTCCAGAGGCAGAAGCAGAGGCAGAGGCAGGTGGATCTCTGAGCGATGAAGGCCAGCCTGATTTACATAGCAAGTTTCAGGTCAACTGGGCTACAGGGAGACGCTGTCTCAAAAAGACCCCCAAAAGTATTCATATTTAAGAAGATTCAAAAATTTTACTACCCTTCTTTTAATAAGTATCTCATTATTCAGTATAATTGGTTTTTTAATTTGTTTTAAATCTTCCAAAAATAACTCATTTGGGGGAATATCTATTTTAAATCCAAATTCTGAGTCCAAAATAAACTTCATCCAAGTAAGAAAGGGAAAGTCTAAAAAATTGGATCACTATGTTAATATTAATATTAAAAATATGACGATATCATAAAGTAAAGGCTCTCCTGACTACCTTAGCGTAGCTGTGCCTCTATTGATTCCTGTTAGGGATATCCCAAAAATTGTACTTTTCTTATCCAAACTTTATAAAAGACATCAATCTCTGATGACAATATTCATGATGTTTTATATCTTAAGAGCCCATGATTCTTAATTATCAAGGTGTCTAATAGTATAGTTAGTTGGGATTTTTTTTAATTAAGCAATAATGGGGATAGAGAGAGATGGCTCAGTGGTTAAGAGTACTGGCTGTTCTTGGAAAGGACCAAGATTCTGTTCCCAGCATCCATATGGTGGCTAACAACCATTCTTAACTCCAATTCCAGAGGATTCAATTCTCTCTTCTGGTGTCCATGGACACTGCATGCATGTGGTATACTTATACTCATGCAAGCAAAATACTCATACACATAAAATAATAAAAATAAGTAAAAAAAAATTGTAGTTTGTCTATGAGAAGTAAATGTACAGCATTGCAAAAATGACTCATTGCACTCCCATTTCCTTACTGATTATAAAATTAAGAATGGCATTTGGCTGTACCTACCAAATCTACAGAAACTCTGATATCTCACAAGTCTGTTCTCTTGATTCTGTCTCTGCCATTGATAAAATTTGGTACCTGAAGAAAAGACAATTTTATTAAAAAGAAATTCAAAGTGATATTATATTGTTATCTTACTTCTATAATATTTAGCCAAATTTTTATATAAAATTTAATTTACTTTCCCAAACTGGATTCTGATGCAATGCCAAAATAATAGTACAAATAAAATTATTGGTCACAAATAAGATTTATAATAACTTAGATATTAATTTCCTAAGATTAGAACTAGCCACTCCATGTGAAGTTATCATTATACAATCAAACTAACCAGAAGAAAAACTAAAATTAGAAGATGATAAATTATTTCAAATATTCCAAACCAAATAAAATATTTCAAATACAAATAATGGTAAATACAGAGGAAATATATAGTCAGTCTAGCTAAAGAATATGATTTGGGGTTGATTAAAATGCCTGTTTCTCTCATCTACTGCCTTTGCTTCTTTAGACCATACTGTATTCTTGATGGTTTTGTTTGGTTTGGTTTTGGTTTTGTTCTGACATGGGTCTCCCTGTAACCCCAGCTGGCTTAGAACTTTCTATCTAGACTAGGCTGGCATCTATCTCAAGACATCCGCCTGCCTCTGCCCCCTGAGTGCTTGGATTAAAGGCGTGTGCCACCATTTCCAGCATGTTCTTGATTATTTTAACTTTAGATGCAACACTCCTATTGTGACACATGTAAATGTTACATCAGATACAGAGGGGACAAAAGGAAAATTTAAAAACTAGATTCTAATCATGATGGCTGATAAATTTAATAGTGATCCAAGGCTTTCATAATCTCTCACTCTTTCTCTGTCTCTGTCTCTGTCTCTCTGTCTCGCTCTCTCTCTCTCTTGTTCTTTTTCTCCCCTCTCTCTCAGTCCCTCCCTCCTTCACTCTTCTGACAGATTTCCTGCCTACTCAGCCTCATCTTTATCAGATCCTAGGAATGCGATTTCCGAACACCTTGGAACATAAAGCAATACTTGGCCTCTGTATGTACAAAATGCCTGAAAAACAGAGGGAACTATAAACTGCGGATCCCCCACACACAGAAAAGTCACACGTATGTTAAAGATTCTGCAAGTCTAAGTGACTGATTAGAATGCCCGTGATTATGGGGAGCTGGGATATTGCATATCTGGAGCCAAATTATCTTGAGCCCCTTTAATACCCATTCATTGTCTACCTCTGTGTCTCACCTAAAGTTAGAATAGCAGTAAAGGCCCATTAAAATAGAATAGAATAGAATCTCTCACATGAGTGGAGGCTTGCATTCTACTGGGCAAGGTCAATCACCTGGCCAAGGGAACACCTTTAGAAAGGCAGGTTCACCTTAAGCCACACTAAAGAGGTAAGTGGCACAATTGGTCTGTTTATGAGAAAAATGTACTTTTCCTTCCTGGAATTCCCATCCCTAGTACTGTAGCTTGCTGGGCAGCAGTCACGCAGCTTTGTGTGTCTGCCTGCTTTTTTAAATTCTTCAGAAAAGTGTAACCTCTCATCTTTGTTGACAGGCTTCCTTACTCTTTCTTCCCACCATGTGGCTGCTGGCTTGCCATGTGACTGACCTCCATGACAGCCTAAACAGCATAGTTTTTGTCCTTCTCTCTTCCATACTACTCCTCCTGGGAGCTGCTAAGATTTATAGCTTACCTGCCTTGGAGGTTTTTCTTTGAAATGTTAATAAAATTATCCTCAAGCTTCTGTTTGATTCCATTCTTAAATTATCTTGTTAATGATAGGTGAAGTAGCCAAAGGATGAATCCGGTTGATCAGGAGAAAGCACCAAGACACAGATAAAACTCTGAGTGGGATAGAGTTTCATTTCGTACGGGGACAAGCTCCCTTAGGAGGAGAGAAAATGTCGGCCCACGGGTCGTGAGCTGGGGTCTTTTATAGGGGGAGGTTGGGTGGGGGGTGCAGAAGGCAGGAAGATATATTTTTTAAAGGTTTGGGGGGAGCAGGAGAGTGGGACTCTTAAAACCTGCTCCCCTTTTGAGATCAAAGAGGAAGCCTGCTGTGTTGGCCAAACTGTGAAGTCTTCTTTTGACTTCAAAGACTAGGGTGGTTATCTCAGGGGCTTGTAGAACCTGTGAGGCCCTGTAGGTGAGGGGGCAGGGCTGTGGATCTGAACCCTAACAATTAGTAAAACTAAGAACCCTAAGAGGGGACCCCAATTTCCCAGTTCATCTGATAACCACAAAGGTGGGAGAAATATGAATGAACGGCACTGTCTTTTTTTATCAAAGGATTAAATGGAACAAAGAAAGTTCCATTTTCAAAGAAATTTGTAAAAACATCACCCGGCAAAATTCCCTCCCTGAACCATCATTTCTCTAAGATTAAAGTTTTGCTCAAGGTTTCATCCTAATCTCAAAAGCTGCATTTGCTTATCAATCAGGCTGTTTTTAACCAACCATCTAAGACTCTGAGGCCAAGCTCTGACCAGAGTAAGGTAGAAGACACCTTTGTGTTAGTAATAAAACACCCAGTGGGACCCCCACTGGGTGTGCTTGCCTGCTGGATTTAGGGCAGCTTTGCACCCTTCTACAAAAAGAAAAAGAAAAGTTTTTGCCTTACTGAAATACTTTGGATTGTGTAGTCATTTTCTTGACACCCTAAACACATTTATAACAAAACAACCCCAAAATTCCAGTAACACTAACATTCTTGTGACAATCGAGTGAAATATTTGGAGATATATTAACAGACCACCAACCTCCACCAACCAAAAGGCTAAGAATGCCATCAGATTTACCCACTGTGTGGTAACCCACCTACCTGGTAATAATTTTGAAAAGTGCTTTGATTTATTACTTTCTTTTCTGGTGGAACTATAAAAACTTCATGAAACTGTTACCATGTTGAAACATAGTATTTGAGGTAACATATTACCATGTCTTTTGGCCAACTCCAGAATAAAATATTTCTTACTCCTTTTGAGATGAGAGCCAAGTTTTTGCATGGACATATCCATGTGCCATGTGTTCCCAATTTACTTCAATAAGTTTAGAGATGGTACACTTATAGGAAAGTTATCAGTCGAACTTCATGGTTGGTGACGGGTACTTGGTTGTGTCTATGTGCACAACTGAGATGCAGTCACTCTACCTCTGCATTTGTACTTAGAATTGAGCCGACTGCTGCTTTGGTAAAATAAAGTCACCCAGGACAAGGCACAGCCTGAAAATCACTGTTTCACACAGTTTAGAGTGGACCAGTAACTTAGAATGGGACACAGACTGATCACCACGCTGTCCAAGAACTCACTTTGAAATTATCAGCATATCCTCCAAGTTCAACATATCTCTCAACCCCGTTTCACCCAGCACTACAGATTCACGAAGTTTGTTGTTATATAACCTTCCCTCAGTAGTCTACTTCACAATTACAATTGCACAGCAGGGCGCATGCCTGTAGGAATAAATAACCACTCTTCTCAAGGAAAGAAGCCTGGCCTCCAAATCAACAGCTCTCTCACTTTTTCAGTCACTTAAAGTCAGTCATATGCAAACTTAAGGTGTAGGATCTTTTCCCAGAGGAACAGAAGCGGTCAGTCCCAACTGGGGCTTGAGCTGCACCATTGAGTTATTCATCATTTAGTGAATAGATGATGCGTCTTGGGGACATTACCCTAAAGCACTTTCAGTAAAAACATAATAATAATGCAAAGGACTAAGCCAAGAACAATGCTGATTTGCCTTTCTGTTGCTTTTGTCCACAGAGCTATCTGTTCTGCATTTTACTTCTCTATCCATTTTCCAGTAACATAAGAGGCTATTTAACCTAAAATGCTTAGCACCCTTGCTTTACAGTATAATTATCTACAGTTATGCATGAACACCTGGTAAAAGCTAAACCACTGAGTTTCATTTCCTTTTACAAAATTTCAACAATTCATTAACTCTAACCCTACATTAACCAAAATATCCTAAGTGTCTAAAACCAGCTCCCTCTATTGTTCAAATTCAAATTGATCTAATCTTGTTTTACTACATTTTCATACTAATGTAGATTGGGCTGAAATAGAAACCAGAAGTAGAAAAGGAACAAACCAAATTGTTGTCTTTTTTTAAATTATTTTTATTTTTTATTGAATTTTTTGTGTATTTCTATACAGAACAGCTCAAACAATCTTAATCATCTTTATATCCCTGTCCCCACTGGCACCCTCCCTACCCCCTCCCCAGTAGAGCCCATATACTCAGTCATCCCTGTTAAGGCCCACTGGGTTGTCAGTGTCCCCAACCATTCCCCTAAGTCTAGTCAGCCTATGTAGA
>NW_008360167.1:741124-755743 GCF_000622305.1 Nannospalax galili
TAAAATGCTTAGCACCCTTGCTTTACAGTATAATTATCTACAGTTATGCATGAACACCTGGTAAAAGCTAAACCACTGAGTTTCATTTCCTTTTACAAAATTTCAACAATTCATTAACTCTAACCCTACATTAACCAAAATATCCTAAGTGTCTAAAACCAGCTCCCTCTATTGTTCAAATTCAAATTGATCTAATCTTGTTTTACTACATTTTCATACTAATGTAGATTGGGCTGAAATAGAAACCAGAAGTAGAAAAGGAACAAACCAAATTGTTGTCTTTTTTTAAATTATTTTTATTTTTTATTGAATTTTTTGTGTATTTCTATACAGAACAGCTCAAACAATCTTAATCATCTTTATATCCCTGTCCCCACTGGCACCCTCCCTACCCCCTCCCCAGTAGAGCCCATATACTCAGTCATCCCTGTTAAGGCCCACTGGGTTGTCAGTGTCCCCAACCATTCCCCTAAGTCTAGTCAGCCTATGTAGAGTCCCTTGTTTTATGAAAATCAACTCTTCTTCATCTAGCAGCTATCAGTTGCCAACATTCCTTCAGCTAAGATTGAAATCTGCTGTTCATTTTCCCAGTTCTATGCTGGGTTACTGTCTGCCTGAGTTTGCATGAGACTTGTGTATGCTGGCACCATTGCCATATAATCATATGAGCAGGTTTCCAGGAGCTTGTAAGACTCTGTTTCCCTATGGTCATGCACATCCTCTAGGGCTCTTATGATCTTTCTACCCCCTCTTCCACCATGGTCCCTAAGCCTTGGGTGGGAGAAGTTTAATAAAGGGATCCTGTCCAAGGACCAGCATTCAGCAGACTCTTGATCTCTACACTTTGGCTATTTGTGACCTTTTGTGTTCCTGGCCCTCTGCTGCATGAGGGAGCTTCATTATTGAGAACTCACAGATTAGATTAATTAGTGTGCTCTTCATTATCCCTCTTCTATGTTCCATGAGCCTTAGGTGTAGGTTTCATTGTAGATGTATCACTTAGGCCTGGGCAATTCATAGACAATGTCATATGTTACCAGTTGTGGTACTTGGTAATGGTCTCTGGTGCAAAATGGGCTTCTTTTAAATTTTTTTTAGTATTTTACTATTTTTATTTTATGTGTATGAGTGTATTGCCTGCATGTATGTGAGTGCACCTGTGTCATACAATGACCCAGAGGTCAGAAGAGGGCTTCAGATTTCCCTATAACTGGAGTTAAGGACAGTGTGTAGCCACTGTGTAGGTGCTTGGAATCGAACCCAGGTCCTCTGCAAGAGCAGTCAGTTCTCTTCACTGCTGAGTCATCTCTCCAGCCCCTTCTTTTAAATTTTTACACTTCACATAGAACATTAAGACTGAGACTTTTCACACAAGAAAATAACTCAAAAATCAGAGTTGTGCTTGAAAACTAAAAATTTTGTATTAAAATATTTTAATCTTAAATCTTCTGGGTGTGTTAAAGTCTTGGCCCAAGCACACTTCATACCTCAAAATTTAGCTGCCTCAGTTTTTACTTAAACCATATTAATGAATTGTTTTTGTGGTGACTTGCCCTTCAAGGGACTCCTCAACTCTCATCTCAAAGGGGATAAGAGATAGTTTATTAGGGAGCCAAATATGAGTGACCATGATGCTGGAACACAGATTTAGGTCACCCCAAATTCTATATTCCAACATGGTAACAGTATCATGAAGTTTTTATAGTAACATAATAAAGAAAGCCATGAATCAACACCCTTTTCAAATATGTGGTGGATACATTTGGTCAGAGGATTATAGCAAAGCAGTGAGAATTCTGTTATCGGCTTCAGATACTGTTGATGACACTCTCAGCCTTTTGGGTGGTGGAAGGTAAGGTTTTGTTAAGTCAATATATTCCAAAAGGTTTTTAATCTGTTAGTCACCAGATTTTAGATCAGACACAGAAGTGGGCAAGGAATGGCTATTTGGGGGATTAAAGATGGTCCAAGAAAAATTGTAAGTAGGCTCTGGGCCTGCACCATTCCAAAACTCTATAATCATGGAAATTCTTATCAATTGATCAGCCCAGCAGGAGGTTCAGTTGAAGATGCAGGCTTTTTTCTGGGAGCTTTCATGCACTATATCAATACCTGGTTTTGGGAGCCTTCTTCTGGGGTTTTCTTCAGAACTGTCCTTCCCCATGGAGTAATTTCTTCAGACTTAATTCTTATTGACTTCACTCTCTTGACCCCATTTGACTGACCCAAGGATAGGCATCTGGCCAAGTTACGCAAGTCAGATTGCTTCTTTTAAATACTTGGTAGTGGACACAGGCATTTGAGTCAAGCTATCAGGTACCTAACAAGATGTAGGAAATGTTGAGAAGGCAAAAGAGCAAAGAAAAGAGAAGAATGGAGAACAGTCTTAAAACAGAAATAAACATATGGAGCTTCCAAAGAAGAACAAAGGAGGGAGATACAATTTGGTTTCTGGTGGGTTTCTAGCACCTGTGTCTAGCACTTAGTGAAGCTGTCTCTAGCCATTGAGATCTATTAAATACCCTTGTATTTGTGTCTTTTTTTTTTTTTCTTTTGAGACAAGATCTCACTATGTAACCCTGACTGGCCTGGAACTCAGTATGTAGGTCAAGCTAGACTTAAACTGAACACATAGAAATCTACCTGCTTAAAGGCAGGTACCACCATGCCTGGCCTGGTATTTGGTATCTGTAACTCCTTTAGCATGTCTGATTTTCTGAATCTTGGAATCAGTCTTCCCAAAGATTCAGGCAATGAAGCATTCCGCGTTTCTAAAGCACATTCAGTGGCACTTGCTAAGAAGATGTGTTGAGACAGGAGCCTACACAAAATTATTTTTCAGGAATGAACTTTATGACGGCTCCAAGTGGGATTGGTTCACACTTACCCATACCTGTGGTCCCAGTTCCTGCAAGTTTCATTTATACCCCAGAGATGAGGGAAGAGAGCAGTGGATGACAAGAGACACTGGATAACAGGTATCACATGTCTCAGAAATGTGACTGACCACATGACTAGAGGGGCAAGGTTGAGATTTGGAATTGTTGACAGCCTTGGTCCCTCTCCATAAAGTTTTCTGGATGCATGTAAAAATGGAAGGAAAGTTTTCATTTGTTAGAATTTTGTATTGTTTTATTTGTTTAGGGTGTTAACCTACTGCTTCTCAGACTGTTGGCTCTCTGAATACAGTAAAACCTAAAGATTCAATTTCCTGTCTCTGTTCTGTGGCATTTGTGGTGACAGCAACATAGCTCTGGTATTCCAGTTGCAGCATGACAACGATTTAGGAAAAATTTACATTGTATTGGTGGTATAAATAAGTATTTGGGAATGATGTTCTTAGAGTATATATAAATACTTCACTATTTTTATATAACATACTGAGCACCCATGGATTTTGGTAATCTCCCTAGAGATACTTTGTGATCGTTACACTTAAAGAGGAAGAAAAAAAATCCAACTAACTTTGTTCTTGCTATTTTTTAACTAATCACATATACTTTATTCTAATGAAGAATTTTGTCAATAAATAATTTCACTGTTTCAAATGATCAAGCCCCACTTGAAAACATAGTTTTGCCCCCCTTTTATTATATTCTATATAATAACTCTCTTCTAGAATATGTCACCTTGGATGTTTTCTTTGTTTCTATTTTATTAATTTCTGCTCTGATTTTTGTTATTTCTTCTCTGCTGGGTTTGGGTTTCACTTGTTTTTGCTTTTCAAGTGTCTTGAGTTGCCATGCTAAGTCATTTATTTGTGTTCTTTCTGAATTTTAATGTGGGCACTTAGAGCTATAAACTTCCCTCTGAGGACTGCTTTCATTGTGTCCCAGAGGTTTTGTTGTGTTGTATTGTCCTTTTCATTTAGTCGCAGGAATACTTTTACTTCATTCTTAATTTCTCCTTTGACCCGTTCATCATTCAGGAGTGTGTTGTTTAATCTCCATGTGTTCATGTAGTTACTAGGGTTTCTTCTGGTGTTGATTTTAAGCTTTATTTCATTGTGGTCTGATAGAATGCATGGAATTATTTCAATCTTTTTGTATTTGTTGAAGTTTGTTTTGTACTCCAGTACATGGTTGATTTTGGAGAGGGTTCCATGGGGCGCTGAATAGAAAGTATATTCTTTGGTGCTTGGGTGTAATATTTGGTAGATGTCTGTTAGGTCCATTTGATATATGCTATTGTTTAATTCAGATGTCTCTCTGTTAACTCTTTGCCCTGTTGACCTATCTAATGGAGACAGTGGGGTATTGAAGTTCCCTACTATTAATGAGTTGGGATTAATCTGGGTCTTAATGTCCCATAGTACTGTTTTTATGTAGTTGGGTGCAGCAGAGGCTGGTGAATATATGTTCATGATTATAATATCTTCTTGGTTTATTGTTCCTTTGATCAGAATGAAGTGGCCCTCTTTATCTCTTCTGATTACTTTTAGTTTAAAGTCTATTTTGTTAGATATTAGAATTGCAATGCCTACTTTTTTTCTTAGTGCCATTTGCTTCATATATTTTTTTCCATCCTTTCATCTTAAGGTAGTGACTGTCCTTGAAAATGAGGTGGCTCTCTTGCAGAAAACAAAAAGATGGGTTTTGTTTCTTAATCCATTCAACTAGTCTGTGTCTTTTGACTAGGGAGTTTAGTCCATTGATATTTAAAGTTATTAATGAAAGATGTGTATGGAATCCTGTCATTTTTATTTCTGTTCACAATCTTGGTATATCTGTACATTTCCACAGTTATACCTTCATTGGTTTTCTTTCCATAACCCCTTGGGTATAGTCATTCCTTTCTTCAGTTCTTTGTATTGTTTCAAGAACTCTCTGAAGGCCTGGTTTTGTAGACATGAATTCTTTCAGCCTATTTATGTCATGGAAGATTTTTCTTTCTCCTTTGACTATAATGGACATTTTGGCTAGTTAAAGTAATCTGGGTTGGCATCTGTGGTCATTTAGAACTGGGAATACATTGGTCCAGGCTCTTCTGGCTTTCATAGTTTGCACTGAAGAGTCAGCTGTAATCCTGATAGGTTTTTCTTTATATGTGACTTATTGATTTTCTTTTGTAGCTTTCAGTATTGTCTATTTGTTCTGTACGTTTAGTGTTTTTACTATGATGTGCTGTGGAGAGTTTCTTTTCTTGTCCTATTTGGTATTCTATATGCTTCTTGTATTTGTGTGGGCATGTCTTTCTTTAATTTTGGGAAATTTTCTTCTACAACCCTGAAGATCTGGTCCATACCATTATCTTGAGATTCTTCTCCTTATTGTATGCCTATGATTTGTACCTTTGGTCTTTTTATGGTGTCACACAATTCCTGCATATTCCATTCTTGTGTTTTCTTAAATTTTTCATAATCTTTGCTTGAGTGGTCTAGTTCGTCCACTTTATCTTCCAGTCTTGATACTCTGTTTTCCATTTCGTTCATCCTATTGGTGAGGCTTTCTCTCGTTTCTAATTGACTTACTCAGTGTTTCCCTTCCTTCTTCATTTCAGCCTGAGTATTCTTCAATATTTCTCTTTTCTGAATTCATTCAGAAGTTTATCCCTATCTTCCTTCAGTTCTTTGCTTTCTTTGTGTGTTCTTTAAATTCACTGAATTCTTTTATCATGTTTATAACTGTTCTTTTGAGTTCCATGTCCTATATTATCTCTAGGGGGTTCTTATTGTACTCCTCTATAGGACTAATTGGTGGGGATGATTATTTTGGTTTTTCATGTTATTTTTTCTCTGTGACTTTGACATGTGAATTTCTTTTGTAGTTTCTGATTCTTGTGTGAGACTCAAGCCTTCCTTTGTTGAGTTTAGGTCTGTTTCCTTTTGTAAACTTTATGTGCCTTTGTGGTTTACTTGTTGGGCATGAAAAGCTGGTTGGTCTAGGCTTCAGATTCTCTCTTTTGATTTTATATTGGAGTGGCCAAGTTGCTTTCATCTTCAGGCATTCCCACAGAGGCCCAAGTGAGATGAGGATCAGATGCTCTCAAGCTCTCTCCTAAGGTCTGGATCCCTCCAGGAAAGATGCCACCCTCAGGAACTTAGGGGCTGGGCTGGCCTGGGAACAGGGCCCAGGAAAGATGCTGGTCTCAGGAAGCTGGTAGCTGTGCCACCCAGGAATGCAAAGGGAGGTGGAGCAAGGAAGAGGCCTTGAGGGCTCCTGGGGACTACTGGGTTGGTCTGTGTGCTGGGTAGCTTTAGTGTCAACTTGACACACCTGGGCTGAGGAAGCCTCAATTGGGGAATTGCCTCTATTGGACTGGCCTATGGCCATGTCTGAGGGGCATCTTCTTGATGAGTGATATGGGTGGTGCCACCCCTGGGCAGGTGGGCCTGTGTTGCATAAGAAAGCAGGCTGAGCAAGGGCCAGGGGAGCAAGCCAGTAAGCAGCATTCCCCATGGCCTGTACTGTAGCTCCTGCCCCCAGGTTCCTGCCCTGAGTTCCTACCTTGGGCTCCCAGATGAACTATGACCCGGGATATGTAAGCTAAATAAACCCTTTCCTCCCCAAATTGCTAGTGGTCAGAGTATTTTGTCACAGCAATGAAGAACAAACTAGGACAGTCTGGATGCAAAGGATCAGGAAGGAGTGGAGATTCTGGGCCAAGAGGTCAGTCCAGGGTTCTGGGGTGCCAAAACAAGAAATGGGCCAGTACCCAGGCCAGGAGGAGGGATGGGACAGTGGAGCTGGGAGGGTGAATGAGGCTGGGGGAGTCAAGGCTCAGTGCATGACCTTCAGGACCCACTCTGGAAAGATGCTAGCACCAAGAAGCTGTTGGCTGAGCCACTCAGGGAAGCAAAGGTAGGACCCAGCCCAGAGGGCTCCTGGAGATGGCAGGGAGGAACTGGACTGGTCTGGATGCAAAGGATCAGGAAGCAGTGGGGACTCTGGGCCAAGAAGTCAGCCTCAGTGTCTAAAGTGCCAAGACAAGAAATGGGCCAGTACTCAGGCCACGAGGAGAGATGGGGTGGGGGAGCTGGGAGGGTGAATGAGGCTTGGGAGAGTCAAGGCATTGTGGGTGGCCGCTCAACTTACCCAGGAAAGATACTGGCACCAGGAAGCCACAGGCTGTGCAGCCCAGGGAAGCAAAAGGGTCCTATTTGTGTTCCTTTTATTTTCTTCTTTTGACTTATTGTTCCAGTTAAGATGTCCAGTACTAAATTAAGAGTGGAGAAAGTGGACACCCTTGGCTTGTTCCTGAATTTAATAGAAATGCTTTGAGTTTTTCCCCCACTTATATAGTCTTCATTATGTTGAAATATGGTCCTTCTAGTCAAAATTTCTTCAGGGCTCTTAACGTGAAGGGATGCTGGATTTTGTCAAAAGCCTTTTCATTGTATCAGGAGATGATCATAAGATTCTGTCCCTGGGTCCATTTACAAAGCTCGTAACATATACTGATTTACATTTGTTGAGCCATCCCTCCATCTCTGGAATGAAGTCATCTCACTCATGGTGAATGATATTTTTGACATGTTCTTCAATTCAGTTTATAAGCATTTTGTTGAAAATTTTTTCATCTATGTTCATCAAGGAAATTGGTCTGCAATGTTTTATTGTTGTTTCACCTCTATCTGTTTTTGTAGCCAGTATTATACTAACTTCGTAAAATAAAACTTGATAACGCTCCTTCTTTGGGAACCTGGTAGGGTCCACAGATTTTTAGAGACTGTTAAAGCTATGAAAGCTTATAATTAAGAGGAAAAAAGATGAGAGAATAAGGATGGAAGAAAGAGGAAAAGAGGAAGGAATAAGAAGAGGGGTCCGTGAGCTATGTGTGAAAGGTAGAGAATACCATGAAGCATACTGGGTGAAGAAACTTACACAGGAATCCTAAAACCTAACTCAGCAGCATACAATCAAAACATCATGAGATGCATGAGCCAGAGTGGAGCTAAATAATAGAAAATAAGAAACAGAGCATTTATGGAGCAAACTGCTGGCACAGTTGCTCTGACGTGAAAGGTGAAGTTCTTACATCCCTCTAGTTCTAGTAGGTTCCACATGGTGCTGTGTGGGGGAGCCTTGGTCCCTGTAGACTCTCTGTTCTGTGTGGTTCTGGCATGGGGATTGTAAGTTTTTCCTGGTGGTTCCCTCAGACCTCTGCTCCACCATGGCCTCTTCTGGTCCTGCAGGTCTGGTGTATGTGAGGAGCAGCATTTCCCTTCTAATTTCTACAGCTGTGCCCAGGCAGTTTAATTCATCCATGTGGTGCATATAGATATCCAGTTTTTTTCAAAACCACTTACTAAAGTGTTTAAAGAGTTTGCTAAAGAGACTATCCCTTCCCTATTATGTATTTTCGACATCTTTGGTGAAAATCAATTGACTTTGAACTGGAGATTATCATGTTAAATAAAGTATGTTAATCACTTTTCTGTTGCTGTGATAGAAAAACTATGACCAAAGGAACTTATAAAAGGAAGAGTTTATTTAGCTTACAGTTCCAAAGGGGCAAGAGTTCATCATGGCAGGGAGGCATGGTGGCAAAAGTGGCTGGAAGAGGAGCAGAAGCTAAGCTCTCACATCTTCAAGCAGGCACAGAAAGCAAGAGAGTGACTTAAACACGGCTTAAGAACTCTCCAAGGCCTCCTTCAGTGATGTGCTTCCTCCAGCATGGCCACACCTTCTAGGACCTCCCAAAAAAGTGCCACCAACTGGGAACATTATGAAATGTCCAAATACTTGCACCTATGGAGGGCATTCTCATTCAAACCACCACATGGAGTAAGGATGCATTTTATATGAAAGTGAAACTTTGGACAGAGTTGGACAGCTGGAAATTAAGCCACAATGGAGGATGAATGGGAAGAGTGTGCAGAGAGAAAAGGGTGCATAATAAGTACTGCCCCCAACCAAGTACTTCTTGCTTCCTCAGCTGCAGCCCCCATGCCCCAGTTCCCAGGATGGCAGGTGCATCACAAATCCTGGGATCTCATTTCTTAGCTACTGAAACTCCTTGTCCTGGGTCCAGCTCTTGTGTCCCCTGTCCCTTCTTTCCCACCTTGCCCTACTGTTTTCGTGCATCCTCACAAAAGAGTGCAATGGTTTATTACACATCTGCTCTACATGTAGCAACTGATGATACAGTCTCTCCCACCTAATTCATCAATATGAATTTTTCACATTGATGAGACTCAAATGATCTAAGAATCAGGACCATCCATCCTACCACCTTGATTAGTCACAGAAAATTTATGGGGTAACATTCACCGTGCAGTTCAGTGTTCTTTCATTCCATCCCCACCTCCAGTACCTCTGGTGTTTTACTTGGGAGATTATCTGAGCATGGTGTGACTGAACAGTGTCTCCAGGCCCTGCTCTATTCCCTGTACTAGCCTCTACTATTTCTCCATCTCTGAGAAGACACTAGCATTCTTGCATTTTCTCAGCCCTGAAGCTGCAGCTAATGTGACGATATCCACCTCCACCTCCCACCAATCCCAGTCTCAGCTCCCAGCTCTGCCCTAGACCATCTTGTCTACCAAGGTTACCTCTTGTTTTGACCACCTTCCACTCCTCAGCAAATGACAGGTGGTTGATCAGGAGTAAACTACCACATAGCAACCCAGGGGCACTGTCACTGAGACTCTGATATCAGGCCAGAGCTGGGCAATCTCAATCTACAGCTACTATCAGGGGAATTTAGGAACACAACTCTCATTGGTACAGCTCTTTCATGAGATACCTGTAGCTCTGAAAAGCCTGTCTCTGAGCCCGAGCCTACTCCTCTAATCCTTGACTCACTACATCCTCCATGGTCTACATGGAATGCTGATTCCTTCTTAACCTATTTCTGCTCCATCCCTATGTGGGAAAGACCCTTTTGGAGGCATCCATCTCTAAGATTATGCCTCTAAGCAGGACCCTTCTGCTCAGCCCCATCCAACCATGAGCTGCAGACCTCCCACTCCTCACTGTGGAAGGCCCTGGGGAGCTCAGGAAGATATGGTGAATGGATCAGTGGAACTAACCCACAGCTGAAAGTTAGCCATAGGTATGCGCCAATAAAATGAGAAGACCACCAAGGCACCAGGTTGGGCCTCAGTGAGGGACCTGGTTACTCTTGGGAAGATAAAGGTCTCTACGTTGGTGGTATGAGCTGGTGTGATCTATGAGGTATATACTATGAAGGCAAGAAGACTGAGCATGGTGCCCCCAAATGCCCCCTCATTAGTCATGTGGCTAAAGTGTGGGGATTACAATATAGCTACATTGATGGTGGAAGATAGTGATAAACCTTTACTATGGACAATAGCCATGATGAACTGCCATGACACTAAGTGGACTACCTCATCAGCAATCTGGTTGAACTATTATGTGTGGCTGCCAGGGGGGCAGCCATGGGACCTGAATGGATTACACAGAACTGAAAAAAGACCAGGGGACTCGTGGAGTTTTATTTCTTTACTCCTATTTCTTCATCTACACACGGTGCCAAAACCACAGGCAACTCTTTTTATACTAATACTCATTAGAGCTACAGTTGGATGCTTGCAGAACAGTGGATAATAATAGAGAGGCTACAATATAGCACTTAAGCAAAATCTAATGAGCAGGATAACATACCATAATATGCCTTGAGAGATAAAGGTGTCTCCTGAGAAACTAGGGAATACTGGCATTCTGGAGATAACTCCTCCTCGGCAAACATTCCTGCACAAACTTTCTCATGAAACAAGGCTCTCCAGGCACACATACCCAAAGTTTGGCTAAATCTACCAAGCATATTTAAAGCCATAGGAACACTATTTCACAGACCCTTCATTTATGGTACTGTATCTACACTGGTGGGTGAAGTTTGCCATGAGGAATGAATGCACCACGGAGACAAGAATGCCTACAATGGTGCCTTGAATGATCAACCTTTGTGAGGAATCTGGCTGAACTGTAGGGATTTTAAACTTCTCTGCATCACTGCTGAGGGCTGGGGTCAGGGAACTCATCTGAGACCCAGTAGACTCACACAGGCTGTATTCAACATCTTTTGCCTTGGCTATATGAGTGTGAGTTCAGGGTTCTCTTCTGTATGACCAGAGTCCTATGCCTTGAACTGGTATCACTGTTCAATCATCGTCTAATCTTGGTAATTTTCTATGCACAGACTACCGCTCTTTATAATTCACACGCATGCATGGTACATATGGAAGGGAGCCAAGTTCTACCTTCTCTTCCCTTATTGTAAAAGTCTCCCATAAACTTCGTTCTTCCTCCTTTGCCTCCTGCCTGGCTCTGGATATTTGGATGTGTCTGAACACATATCTACCACGGTCTTGCTCCGAACTCTACAGAGAGCCCAAGGGGTTTGTGGCCTCACACAAACTTACAGCAGAGTCTGCACTGAAAGTCAATGATCTTCCTTTGCTTTCCCCTTATGTTTCCCAACCTTCAATGAATAAGCACTGGAAGGAATCAGGAGAAAAAGGAAGCCCCAAGACTACTGTAAGATCTTGTGCCAGCTCAACCTGTGTAGAGTGAAGAGAACGTTGCCAGATTCTGGAGCCTCAGGAAATAGGAAGAAAAGCAGATTGAAAGCAGAAAGCCTTCACCTAACTCTGTGCTGCTTGACCGTGTTGCTGAAGTAGGGGGTTGATCTGTGGGTCAGCATGGACCTGACGGTGGGAGATGAGAATCGTGAGATAAAGAGGACCCCCAACGAAAGTAACCTGGCAGGCGTTCCCATAATTCATGGGCTCTTCATTTTAAGGTCTGCATTGGCTGAGAGGATGAACCAGCTTGCATTTGAGGTGTTCTTGGGGACTCTCATAAATACTCTCTGTTCTGCGCCCAAGTGCAGCAACCGAGGTTATCAGGAGCCTTAACCCTAAGGGTACCCCTTGACCCAGCTGCATCTTAGAAATGAATCATCTCAAATAGCCTAATATCTACTTTAATTTGTAGGTGATGATCCAATCCATGGACTTCAGTGGCTCTTCAGGGCCAGGTTGTATCTGGTCAGAGTCTCATCGTCCATCATAAGAAGGTGAGCAGCGCCACTAGGCCAGAAAAGCTGACAAAGTAACAAGGGATGAGGACAAAAGAAAGCCCCCCCCCTTTTTTTTTCTTCATTTTGAGACAGGGTCTCCCTGTAGCCCTAGCTGACCTGAGCTCACTATGTAGACCAGGCTGGCCTCAAACTCACAGAGATCCTCCTGCCTCTGCCTCCCGAGTGCTGGGATTAAAGGCGTGTGCCACCACACCTGGCTAATAAAGCCTTTTTTAAATGTTTTTGAAACTGACTTTTTTAACTCTGTAGCCCAGGCTGGCGTGGAACTCACTGTATAGCCCAGGCTGGCCTCAAACTTGCAGCAGTCCTCCTCCATCGGCCTACTAATGGCTGGGATAATAGGTGTGAATCACCATGCCCAGCAGAAACTCGTTTGAAAGGTAAAGCTATGGAAAGATTTGAAGTAAGAGCATCTATCTCAATAAAGTTATTTTTAGCAAGATGACAATACCACACAAACACCAACAGAAAAAAACAGACAATAAAACATCCCCCCAAAAAGATTGTAGTGATGATTGCACAAATCTAAATATACTAACAGAAAATATTGGGGGTATTAAGGAAATGTGCTCAAGTATCAATGTATACTTGTGTCAAAGTATCCTTATATAATAGTACAATGGCAATGAGCACATGAAAAGAAATTAAAGGAGCACACCTGTAATCCCAGCACTCAGGAGGCAGAGGCAGGCGGATCTCTGTGAGTTCAATGCCAGCCTGGTCTACATACCAAGTTCCAGGCCAGCTGGGAGACCCTGTCTCAAAAATACAAAAAAAAAAAGGAAATTAAGGACTGGCGAGATGGCTGAGTAGGTAAGGGTGGTCACCAAGCTTGACAACCTGAATTCAGTCCTCAGGACCTACACAGTAGCAGGAGAGAACGGACTCTCAAAATTTGTCCTCTGAGTACTCACATGCCATAGCATACATCCAGCACACACACAAATGAATGCACACACACGAACACACACACTAAACAAATGAAACAAACCTAATCATTTTTAAATGTTTTAATTAAAAGAAAGCATTGAATCTGAAATAGGAGAGTTAGCACATAAACTCTATCTCAGTAAAGCTGTTTTTGTTTTGTTTTTATTTTTTGAAAAAGTAGGAGAGATGATTTATTACACATGGTACACTTGGCCACAAGTGAGAACAGAACTAGTTAAGAGTACCACAGGTTGGGGTCAGGCCAGCAGGGCACTGTTTTGGTTGTAAATAAGTCAGACTCTCAGAGAATAAAGCTGTTTTTTAGAAAAGAAAGCTGTAGAGTTCCAAGCATAGGCTATCTCCCGATGAGTTATCAGTCAGGGAGTCCCCAGAGGCACCCCAAACAGCACAAGCAATAGTCATTGCTCTTGGTTGCCCACTATAGCTAGATGCTAAGACCCTACTGCTGAAGACATCATATACTTTGGTTGCAAGACTTAGAGAAATTAGTCTGGAACTGACCAAAAAACTTCCTCCCTGCTGCCTAGCACTCATAGTGCTAGAGAGGCTGCGAAGATTACTGGGGGAGAAAAGGCATCAATATTCTTATCCAATACTGAAATTTGCACATCACAATGTCAACTGCCAGCTAACATGTGTCCACTGGTGCAGTAGCGGCATGACTGATTTTGGGGTTTTTTTGAGGGGGGAGGGGACTAACCAACTGCTTTCTGAATTAGATTTGAGGTTTGTTCCACAGCCGAAAATTCATGCCCATGACTGGGGTGGTCATAGGTGCTAGGGGGTAACTTACTACAATTGTTTTGCTAAATGAGCATCTTGTCAATACTTTCTAAATATCTGTTTGTTTCCATAGATTAATGTTGCTCTCAACCTTGGTCAAAGAAGCTTCCTTTTGCAGTAAGCAGCAGTCATGTAGACACTCATAACTGATCAAGGGGCTGAAAATAAGTAACTGTTGATGCTTGGTCCTAAATGGAATCTCTGTATCAATCTCTTCCTACCCCAAGCCTCAAAGAACATCTTGGAAGAAAAGGTGAGAAGAATCTGAGAGCCAAAGATGGGGAGGAGTGCTGTGAAACGCTGTCTTCTGGACGTGACTCTTCTGGGCATGACGTAGCCATTGCACTCATGAATTCACCACAGCTGTGCTTACTGCACAAGACCTGCCAGTCAACATTCCAGCACAGACATGGGAGGGGCTCATGAGGCCCTGGCTGAGGAGCTATTGGCAGGTGCTGACTGCTGGAGTAGGAAGAGTGATTTTCCTTTGGGGGTGTAGCTACTGGTAGGTTGCCCATGTAACTAATGGATGGCCCTGCTCCCATGCAGATACAAGCACCATTAATTGGATTCAGTGGGTTACTTTTTCTAAAAAAAGGAAGAAAAAAGAAAAAGAAGTTATAGTGGCAATAAATATCAGATACAATAAGACTTCAGAAGTTTAGAACACATATGATATGAAAGTGGAAGGGGGAGTGTTGGGGGTGAAACGGTTCAGTGGGGAAAGGGAGTATGTGTGAGAATCAATGAAAATGAGTATGTATGAAACTGCCATAAGGAAATCTATTATTCTGTAAATTAATAAAAAATATCAATTTGGCAAATTGGTCAATAATGTTTTTTAAAAATTGGTAATCTTTACTGATTTCTGGCTACTTG
>NW_008360167.1:755825-764286 GCF_000622305.1 Nannospalax galili
TAGTTTTCTGAGGTTTGCTTCACAATACTTTGAAGTTATTAGGTGCAGACATATCGGGGTTGTGTTCTGCTGTCTTCCCCGTCCTCTTCCCTTAAAGCCTCTTTTTTTCCTGTCTTATGGAACCCTCTCTAATTTCCTGGCCTTTACCCACATTTACAACCCAGGTGTGGTGGTACAAGCCTTTAATCTCAGCACTTGGGAGGCAGAGGTAGATGGATCTTTGTGAGTTCGAGACCAGGCTAGTCTACATAGCAAGTTCCAGGCCAGCTGAGGCTACAGGGAGTCTCTGTCTAAATAAATAAATAAATAAATAAATAAATAAATAAATAAATAAATAAATAAATAAATAAAAATTAGAAGCTAGGAACTATACATGAGAGAAAATACATGGTCTTTGTGTTTCTGAGCCTGGGCTACTTCACTTAACATGATGTTTTCTAGATCCTTCTATTCTGAAAGTTTCATAATTCCTTTTTTTTATGGCTGAATGGATCCATTCATCTGTTTATGAACATGTAATACTGATTCTATTTCCTTGCTATTGTGAAAAGAGTAATGATAAACATAGATAATAAACATAGGTAAGCAGGGATTTCTGTAGGATATAGTTGTAGTAGTAGTATAGCTGAATCATATGGTAATTATATCTTTTAGGGTTTTTCAGAAGCCTCCATACTGACTTCCGTAATGGTTGCACAGATTTTCATGCATAGTGAGAGATATGAATCTAATTTCACTCTTCTACAAGTAGATGTCCAATTTTGCCAGCACCGTTTATTGAAAAGACTTTTTCCCACTGCATGTTTTTAACAACTTGATCAAAAATGAGATTCCTGGGGCTGGAGAGACAGCTCAGAGCTTAAGAGGACTCACTGTTCTTACAGAAGACCCGGGTTCAAATCCCAGAACCCATATGGCTGCTAACAATTGTTCGTAACTCCAGTTCCAGGGGACCCGGCACCCTCTTCTGTCTACACAGGCATTGCATGACATGGGTGCACTTATATACATGCAAGCGATACACATATACATAAAATAAAAATAATAAATAACTTTTTAAAAAAAAATTAGATATCCATACCTATGTGGGATCTTCTGCTATGTTCCAGTGGCCTACATGTCTGTTTTTGTGCTAGTTCAATGCTCTCTTGTCACTATGACTCTGTAGTATAGTTTGAGGTCAGGTAACGTGATGCCTCCAGGTAAGTGTTCTTTCTGCTTAGAATTTATTGGGCTACCCATGATCTTTAGCATTTCCATGTGAATTTTATGTTCTCTTCTTCCACCATATGGATCCAGAGATCAAACCTAGGTTGTCAGGCTTGGGAGCAGGCTCCTTTACCTGCTCAGCAATCTTACCAGCCCTGAAATGCCTTTCCTAACATCTATCAAGTTGATCATGTAATTTCTTTCGTTAAGTATGTTACTATGGTATATTACATTTAGTGATTTGTATATGTTGAACTAACCTTGCATCCCTGAGATGAAATCAACTTGGTTATAATGTATGATGTCTTTAATGTTATCAAGTAATTTATTGAGGATTTTTGCATCTATGATTAATGAGATTATAATTTTCTTTTTTGTGTTTGTTGTGTCTTTTTCCTACTTTGACAATGGGGCTTCATGGAATGGGTTTATTAATACTCCTTCCCTTTCTATTTTGTGGAATAGTTTGAGAAGTGTTTGTATGAGCTCTGCCTTGAAAGTTTGATAGCCTTCAGCAATAAATTCATCTGGCCCCAGGCATTTATTTAGGGAGTAGACTTTGAATTACTTCTTCGTCTCATTGCTTGTTATGGATCTGTTTAAGTCGTTCCTGCCTTCTTCTTAATTTTGGTAGGTAATATTCACTTGGAAATTTATCCATTTCTTCTAGATTTTCCAACTTGTTGGAAGATAGGTTTTTCAAGGTATTTCTTGATGGTCTTTGGATTTCATTGGAATCTGTTGTAACAAGTCCCCTTTAATCCATAATTTTATTAATTAATGTCTTCTCTTGTCTTTGGTTAGTCTGACTACAAGTTAGTCAATTTTATTAACTTTTCTGAAAAAGTCTGTGGTTGATTTTGTGTATTGTTCTTTTAGTTTCTGTTAAATTAATTTCTGATTTAATCTGTATTATAATTTCTTGCCTTTGCTACATTTGGATTGACTTCTTCTTGCTTTTCGAGAGCTTTGAGGTACGTCATAGATTAATTATTAAAGAGTGCTCTTATTTTTATTTTATGTGTACGAGTGTATTGCCTGCATTGTATGTGAGTGCACTGGTGTCGCACAATGCCGCGGAGGTCAGAAAAGGGCTTCGGATTCCCCTGGAACTGGAGTTAAGGACGTTTTGTAGCTGCCATGTGGGTGCTGAGAGTCGAACCCAGGTCCTCTGCAAGAGCATTCAGTGCTCTTAACCGCTGAGCCATCTCTCCAACCACAAAATCGAATTTCCTTAAACATTACAAAAGTAACTCTTGACCATTTGCAACAACTTTGACAAGACAAAAAAAATGCAGAATCAGATTAAATCTAAAGACTTCCAGGAGTAAACAGTGACTTGCTTTTTCTACATTTTCTGTGTAGGATCTCCCTGTAGCCCCAGTTGACCTGGAACTCGCTTTGTAGACCAGGCTGGCCTTGAACTCACCGAGATCCGCCTGCCTCTGCCTCCCGAGTGCTGGACTTAAAGGCGAGCGCCACCATGTCCGGTTACTCTCTTATTTTTAATGTGAGCCCTTATAGCTATAAACTTTCGTTAACACTGCCTTAGTTATGTTCCTTAGGTTCTGATAGGTTTTGCCTTTATTTTCATTCGCTTCTAGGAATTTTTTAATTTCCTCCCTGGTTTCAGCAATGACATACTGTTTGTTTACTCGCCAACGGTTTGTGTATTTTCTGAGGGTAGTCTTGTTATTGGTTTCTAGTTTTATTCCACTGTGGTCTGACAGGATGCAGGGAATTGTTTTAGTTTTTGGTATTTATTAAGGTTTACTTTGTTTTGCATAATTTGGTAAATTTTAGAGATGGTTCCATACACCACTGAGAAGAATGTGTGTTCCCTATCTGCCAGAGGAAATACTCTGTAGACACAGGTTAAGGCAATTTGATCTGTGGTATAATTTAGTTCTGGGGTTTCTTTGTTGATTTATAATTTGGAAGACCTATCTAAATATGGGGTATTGAAATCTTCTCATTATTATTGTGCCTAGACCTATGTGGGTTTTTTTTGGGGGGGGGGGTTCTTTGTTTTTTTGTCTTTTTTAGTGTTTTGTGAAATTGGGGACCCTAAGATTCAGGGCATAAATACTTATAAATAGTTATGTCTTCATGGTGAAATGTTCCTTTCATTAAGATATGCTGACCCTCTTTCTGTCTTCTGGTTAGTTTTGGTTTGAAGTATACTTTATCAGATAGGGGAATTGTCATGCTAGCTTCTTTGTGGTTTCCTTCTGCCTAGTAGTTTAACTTCCAGTTGTTGACTTTCAGTTTCTGAATGTGTTTCCTATGTGAGTTTCTTGAAGACAGCAGATAGTTGGATCATATTTTCTTAAGATTTATTTTATTTTTAATTATGTATATGTGGTGAGTACATGAACTTGAGTGCAGGTGCTCACAAAGACTAGAGACATCAGATCTCTCTAGGGCTGGGGTTACAGGTGGTTGTGAACCACCTGATATGGTTGCTGGGAACTAAACTCCAGTCCTCTACAAGAGCAGTATGTGCTCTTAGCTGCTGAGTCATTTCTCCAGTATATTTTAATCAAGTCTGCTAATCTACATCTTTTAACTGGTGAGTTAAGGCCATTTATATTTAAGGTTATAATTGAGATGGATTTGCTATTGTTTATGATTTTATTTTTTGCTCTGGTTGATTGATTAATTGATAGTTCTTTTCTTCCTTATGTTGGGTGTTTACTGGTTTGCTGTGTTGAACATGACTGATTCCTTTCCAGTTCTATGTTCATCTGTTGCCTTCATAGAATGTATTCTTTCCTGTGTTCTCACGCATGAAACTGTCTTTCCTTTTCTACTGTTTATTCTGTTAAGAATTTTCTACAGTGCTAACTTAGTTGTCATAAATTGCCTTAACTTGTGTTTGAAATATTTCTATTTCAATAAATAATTTGGCTGGGTATTACAATCGTGGTTAACAATTACTTTCAATGCTTAAAATATATCATTCCATGCCTTGCTGGCTTTTAGGATGGCTGCTAACTAATTTGATATTTTTCTGATGTTTCTGCCTCTATATGGCAATTGGCAGTTTTCCCTTACAGCTTGCTTCTTTGCTTTGTATTTTTGACAACTTCACTGTGTTATGCCAGGGAGAAGTTCTTCTGTGCTCATATCTGTTTGGGATTGTGAATGCTTCCTGTGTTTGGATGTCTATTTCTTTCTGTAAGCTTTTGAAATTCTTAGCTATAATTTCATTAACTAGACTGTATAAAACATTTTATTTTATCTCAACTCTCTCTTATATCCCATGGGTTCTTACGTTTGGTCTCCTGAATACAGTGCAGACTACTGGAAGTTTCGATGATGTTCACTGATTTTGTTCTTTATATGTCTGTATGTATTAGTGTTCCAACCTTGTCTTTTGTCCCTGGTATTCACTCTTCTATTTGCTGTTGTCTGTTGATGATGTTTTCTGTTGTGTTATTTTGGTGAATGAGTCTTTCATTTTCAGAATTTGTTTTGCTTTTGTCAAGGTCTCTGTTTCCTTGCTGGAATTTTCCTCCATCTTTCTAAATTTTTCCTTGAAGTTACAGATTCTTTCATTTACTTTGGCGAATTTTCTTCTTTATGTCTTGAATTGATTATATTAGTCTCTTTTCCAGTCACGCATCAAATTTCTTAACTGTTTGAATCCTCTGATTTGTGAATTTTAAAATAATAAAACTCAAAAAAAAAAAAGAGGCCAGGCATGTTGGCACAGGCCTTTAATCACAGCACTCCAGAGGCAGAGGCAGGTAGATCTCTGTGAGTTCAAGGCTAACCTGGTCTTCATAGTGAGTTCCAGGCTAGTTGGGACTACAGGGAGACCCTGTCTCAAAAAGACAAAATAAATACAAAATAAATAAATAAATAAATAAATAAATAGACTCAGAAATCTTTTTCTGGCACTTAAGCTGTCTCATCATGTTTCCCAGTACTGAAAAGCTTTCAGCCTCTGGGGTTGTCATAGAGGGCTTGGTCTTAACACCTTTGTCTTTCTAATAAGCTTTGCACATTTGTTGGGTACCCATGTCCTCCAGGATGTTGCTTTCCTCTCTTTTCCCACTGTTTTGCTTGTGTGTTTTAAGTAAGTTCTCCTAGGGGCTGGAGAGATGGATCAGCGGTTAAGAGCACTGACTGCTCTTGCAGAGGACCCAGGTTCTGTTCCCAGCACCCACATGGCGACTATGAACCACCCTTAACTCCAGTTCCAGGGGAATCTGAAGCCCTCGTCTGGCCTCCGCTGCATTGCACAACACGGGTGCACTCACATACATGCAGGCAAATAAAAATAGTAAATAAAATAAAGTAAGTTCTCCTAGTAAGTTGTCTTCATTTGGATCTATGCTCAAAGTCAACTAAAGCAACAATTATGATGGTTTGGCAGAAGGTTCAGTGTTAGCTGAAGGAGGGGATGCTGTGATCTTGACTTGTGTCCCTTGTAAAGTCTGAAATAGGAGTATTCGTGTCCTGGTTGGAGAAAGTGTAGTGAGGACTTAAGTAACGAAGTGATGTGGAGAAAAAGGGGAGAAACTAAGCTTTTTTCAAGAAGTTACAAAATAGCAATTGAATACATAAAATACAAAAGTGTACATACATTTTATTATTTTTATTTTGTGTGTATGAGTGTATTGCCTACATGTATGTGAATGCACCCATGTCATGCAATGCTGTGGAGGTCAGAAGAGGACTTTAGATGTCCCTGGAACTGGAGTTAAGGACAGTTCATAGCCGCCAAGTGGGTGATTTTTAAAGAATTCTCAGAAATTAAACATGATATAAATATAAATAGAAAATGAAACTTTAAATTAAAAATATAAGCAAGAAACTGAAATAGGCATAATATTTTCAGCCAATGCTTTTTCCTGGATAGAGGCAAGCCCATCCCCTTTGTTTGCTTTAGTTCTATCCATCAGGTCACTCAAGTTCCATCACAAACGTCCTGTAATCCATATAGCTCCTCCTGCTCTAGCCAAGGTTGGGGGTACTGAGGATCTCTCACCTTCAGACTTCCTTCCCATCCTTGAGCTGTCTCCACAGATTGTGCTATCTGGTATCTGCTGCTTGATCAAAATGCAGCAACACATTCCCCCTTCTGCCCACACATTTTCTGTGGTTCTGAGAGGTCTTGCTCCACAGGGCACTGAGGGGAAAGCAGTGGGCAATATGAGTTTACCAACTTTAGGGTCCCTTAGTTTTTCTTTGGAGCTGTGGCCATGGATTGCTGAGCTCTTCTTTGGCAGTGAATTTTCATGTGTTGAGGTTGGTTCCTGCAGAGCTCTGATCAATTCTTGCAGTACAGATAATTCCCACCTTGCCTACAGGTTGCTTGCTCTCCCAGACTGTGGAGGGGGAAGGGGGATATGAGTGTTGGAAATCTCTCAGTTTTGAATGCCCAGTGCCCCTCAGTTGCTGACTGCTCCACGTATACTGGAGGCAATTCAGCAGCCAGTTTGGGTTCCAGCAGCGCCTGATGCTGTACAGGATGCTGGAGTCCTTTAGGACTCTCCTCTGTGGTCAAATGCCCCAAAGCCAGGCTCAATGTCTGGAGCTCACTAGTAGGGCAGTTGTGTTCCCTCTTGTGCCACTGTTACAGACAATTATTCTATGTAATTGTGTCTTTTTTTTCTGCCTTTTTTTTTTTTTTCATAAATTTCCAAAGCTCTTCCCCAATTTCACTTTGGGATAAAATCTATTTGTTCACATTTCTCTCTTATTTTCACTCTCCTTCACCAGTCCACTGTGAGGTAGCATCTAGTCTGCCATCTTAATTAGAAATCTTTCCTAATTGATGTTAGAGAACGCATGATTCAACAGGCAAAGACACCTTCTATACTAGTTATTTTTGTTTATTTCACTTATTTTTATTTTATGTACATGCGAATTTTGCCTACATGTATGTAAGAGAAGCACATGCATGCAGTGCCCACAGAGGCCTGATGAGAGTGTCAGATCCCCTAGACCTGGAGTTACAGGCAGCTGTTAGCTGCTACGTGGGTGCTGGGAACTGAACTAGGGTCCTCTGCAAAAGCAGCCAGTACTCCTAACCACAGAGCCATCTCTCCAGCCCCCTATTAGTTACTTTGTGTTGCTATGACAAAACATCTGACAAAAGCAACATATGGGAGGAAAGATTTATTTCGGTTCATGTTTCAGACTGTTGTAGTGCAGAAGACGGCATGGGCAAAGTGGCTCAATCCACAGGGGTTTGCTGTGGCAGCTATTTATGTGGTAATGAACCAAGAAACAGAAAGCAGTTAGAAATAGGGTCTAGCTACAACTTTCAAAGACCTGCCCTCACGACCTATTTCCACCAGTTAGGCTCTACTTTCTAAATGTTTCACAGCCTCCCAAAATAGTGCCTAGCTACAACTTTCAAAGACCTGCCCTCACGACCTATTTCCACCAGTTAGGCTCTACTTTCTAAATGTTTCACAGCCTCCCAAAATAGTGCCTCTGACTGGAAGCAGCGTTTACAGCATGAGCTGTGGGGGATGTTGCAAATTCAAACCATAACGCTTCCTTTCAAGAGTACAGGAAGTAGTCACCATGACAGACAATATGCAGGGTCATCAAATAAGAATGGAATTGCTAATATTTTACATTCTGATTTGGGGGATCAAGCAATCAAACAAATTGAATCTTGAGCCTCCACTCGGTTTGTATGACATTGGTCTCTGTCCTGTTCCCCAATGACCAAGTTTTTCCAGAGGCTAAACTCAACTTCTGAAGCCCCTATACCTACAGTTCCTTTCACTTTACTGTGATGTCTCTGGCACTGAATCTCTAGATTTGCCTGGCCACTGTTCACTGCCAGAGCTCACTTTCTCTCCCTGCCCATCCTCATAAGTCTCTCAGTCCTTATTCCACCCATCTGCATCTGCTATCTGTCATATTCATTCATTTAAAACATATCTATTAAGCACCCTATGTACCAGGCAAGGTTCTGGAAATAACAGTAGTCAGTAGAGAAGACATAGTCTTTTTTTTTTTTTTTCAAAGCAGTCATTGTCAAGTAGAGGCTACAGACAAACAGCAGGACAACTGCTAAAAGTTATGATAAGTCCTATGAGTAAGCAAGTCCGGGAGCTTTGAAAATAGAGGATGAAGCCAGGCATGGTGGAACATGCCTGTAATCCCAGCACTCGGGAGGCAGAGGCAGGCCTATCTCTGTGAGTTCAAGGCCAGCCTGGTCTACAGAGTGAGTTCCAGGCCAGCTGGGGCTACAGGGAGACCCTGTCTCAAAAAGACAAAA
>NW_008360167.1:764335-771263 GCF_000622305.1 Nannospalax galili
TGCTTAATTTGGACTTTGGGTTTAAGAAAGACTTTCTGAAAGAAACTAAATCAAAGCAGAGGCCCGAAGGATGAATAGGAGCTTTCCAGAATGATGGGAAAAAGCAGTGCAAGATTCTAGGCCAGTGGTTCTCCATAGGCCTCCATAGGCCTCATCCATAGCCTTTAGTAAATCTTCCAGATGATTTTAATACATAGCAAATTTGAGAATTACTACTCCTGGTAGAAAACAAAGGTACACAAATGCCTAGAATGAACATGGTTCCTCCCCTTGTACATAGCATGCTGTTGTCCTCATCAGGTTTGTTTTATCCGACAATTTAAGAATTAAAAGGCAGTGAAGAGGGGCTAGGGAGATGGCCCAGTAGTTAAGCGTATTGGCTGCTCTTCCAGAGGACCCAGGTCTGGTTCCCAGCACCCACATAGCAGCTCACAACTGTCCTTAATCCAGTTCCAGGGAATCCAACAATTATTGCATACACCTGACCTCCACAGGCATTGCATGCACATGGTGCACTTGCATACACGCAAGCAAAACATTCACATAAAACAAAAATAAATTTTCTTTAAAAAGTAAGTGAAAAAATACACACACTCACACAGAGAAAGACTCCCCATAAAGTGAGGAAGGGATTTGGAAACTAAAATGCAAAATCCCTAGGAGGGAGGGCTTTGGCTTTTAAGTGTTTTGGTGGTATAGGACAGGTCTCCCTCCTCTTATTTAGGGTGGTCAACTTAAACAAAGAAGGGGAGCTGATAGCCCCACAACTTCATCTGAGTTGTGATATGTCCAAGACAACCTGACCTTGGACATGTCCAGACAGGTCAGCTGGAAGGGGAACCTGCTGGAGTTAAAAATAACGCCTGCTAAGTCTTTGTCCAGGGTGAGGAAGAAGTGGAAGTTTGCCACCTTGTTGTTTATTTATGGCTTCCTTCCCTACGTCTTTGTCCTCTGTGGGCTTTATCTGCCATCATTCCAGTCCCTCAATACCACAATTATGAAAGTAGCAATCCTTGTGCTTTATCTTAAATGGCAACACTAGGCCTAACTCAGTTCCTGCATAACAGAAAACAGACATAGAAGAGGCTTATCATGTCTTAAACATATAACATATACCAGGCCCCGTGCTTCACATGGTTTCCCTTACCTAACCCTTAGTAGTTCCCTCTCATGCCCATTTCATAGATATGGAAGTTGAGCTCATAGGGCCAGGTGTGGTGGTGCACACCTTTAGTTTCAGCGCTTGGGAGGCAGAGGCAGGCAGATCTCTGTGAGTTCAAAACTCACTACATATTGAGTTCCAGAGCAGCTGGAACTATGGGGAGACCCTGTATCAAAAAGACCAAAACAAAATTTGCCCAACTTCATTCAGGTAGTACAATCAAAACTGGATATTTTTTTACCCAGTTCTCTCTGAACCCAGAACCCAATGAGTTTACTATGCTAGGTCACTGCTCCCAGTAAAGAGTTGAAGATTAAGAGATCAGGTCATCTCAAAGAGAGACTTCTGAGAATGGAGCAGACAGGTGGAGTAGCCATTATTTGATGGTTCTTTATTATTATGCCTTTGACCATGGGTCCCAAGATAAGTCAGTCTTCCTTAATAAGTCAGAGAAGCCCCATGCCAGATAATGATTCTGATTTTACCACCCTGGATGCCACAGGCCTTAGAACAGAGTAGATTCAGCTATATTTTTCTTACCAGAGAAAGTGTCTTTGTTTTAACAGGCCTGGAGAAAGCATCAGATTCAAGGACTTTTGTGCCAGTTGCCATCACATGGCAATAAGGTGTGGTATTGTTAGCCTTTGAATGAAAAAGAGAAAAAAGCATTTCAAGTGTTCAGAACTTACCAGAAGAAAAAAGCACTTGGAAGAGGAATGATTAAACTTTTGTCCAGAGCAACAATGCCAAACCTGTGTGAACAATGTGGGCTAAAGATAACCAGGTAAGATTGCAATGTTTGCCTCTTGACTGGGCCCTGGAATATGTTGGCACCAACTGTATTTTTTGCCTCACATGTAAGTACTGGTCAACACATCTATTTTTATCAGGATGGAAAAATTCACTCTGCCAGTTGCCAGCCTGAACAGATCAAACTGAGTGCTCAGGGTGTGACGAGATAACTCTGTTGGTATATGTGTACAAGTTGAGGGCAACCATTGGCACATAACACCCTTCTGCTGCTTTGAGTGTGAAATGGTGCCAGAACCGAAGATAAAGGAGGAAAGATGGTGGCCTGCTTGCTGGCTTCATGGCTTTAGTAAAAGCATGGTGCATCTGCGGGGAACATCAGCGCTGATGATGTGAGCTATGATGGACAGCACTGATTTGTTAAATCAGCGACTGTCTAGCTGCCTTTCTCTTTCCCAGAAATCAGTCCATGGTCCCTGAACCCTTAAAGGTATCCTACCCCTTAGGATAAAAACTGACAGCCAACTGCTGTGACTGTTAAAGCGCTCGGCGTGATGGCTAACCTTGGCTATCAAATTGACTGCATCTAGAATCAACTAAAACAGCAAGGCACTGGGCTCCTGTGAGGGACTTTCTCGATCAGATTATTTGAAGTGGGAAAACACACCCTAAACGCGGTGGCACCTTCCAGTGGCAGACCATGTAAAAGGACATGGCAGAAGGGAGCTTTAGTTTTCTGCCTGTTTGTCTTCACTCTTGTTAGTTTATGTTACCTTATTGCTATGGCATTCATTCATCAATATTAGAACCAGCTTGCTGCCAAGGTAGACTGAAGACCAGCTGCTCTCCAGGAATCCTCCACACCTTCAGCACCAGATTGGGACTGCTGAGACATCCAGCCTCTCCAGTGTGAGACAGCCATTGCTAGAGTCCCCAGATCATATCCTAGAAGCCAATATACTAAACACACACACACACGCACACACATATACACACACACATACACATACATACATACATACATACATACATACATACATACATACAGAGATAATAATACACAGGCCTAGGTGGGAAAAAACAAGCTCAGCCTCCCCTGCCCCACCTGCTGCCCAGGACCAAGGCAACTTAGAACTGTTGGTCCCACCTAATACCTACCTATGCAACTCATCCTCAGAATTGGTCTAGGTATGAAACTTGCCCACTTTCCTGAAAACCTGTAAGAGTCAGAAACATCCTTTGTTCTCCAAGTTTGAAGGGAAGGTTCTCTCTCCCTTCAGGCTTCCATTATGGCTGTTTTTGACCATGATGACAAATCTCTCTGGATATTCTTGGAACTGAAATCTGTCTCTCAGGACCCCCATCATGCTGTATATAGTGGCTCTCTTTCTCCTAATGAAGTTCCTCTCCATACCTTTCCACGAACCTGCATTTTAAAGGTATAACAGTGATGTGCCACAGCGGTGTTTTTCTAGTGTCTAGTACAAACCCTTTTTGTTTAGATGTCTGTCTCTTCCTCCCCAAACAACTCAGATTTGTTGCTTAGAAATGCCTGTGCCTCACATCTTTTCAGCTCTTCATTTCAGTTTTGATCAAGGAACTCTGGAAGTATCCAAATGGGCAAAAGCAGTTGATCAGTGAATCAGTATTAGACAATCTTTCTTCTTGTTCCTTGTTCTGAACTTCAAGTTTCAAGCAATACTGAGGATATCCTTTCTCAGAAATTGGATGACCCTGAGTCTCTCTAATCAAGAAGTATTGTGTATTGTGTGGGGCTGGAGAGATGGCCTCTTCTGTCCTCTGTATGACACGGGTACACTTACATACATGCAGATAATATACTCATACACATAAAATAAAAATTAAGTTTTTTAAAAAATTGTGAAGTATTGTGTTAACTTTTTCTAGGGAGACAAACAAACCAGCCCAAATTCACCACAGATAAGACACCAATGACATATCAAAGTAACAACTCCACCAAAGTCCAAATTGGAAAACCAATGAGTTTATTAGGCTTACTTACAGGAACATGGATGACTCCAAAACTGCTGCCTCATGGTAATGACCTAAGAGAACTTTGATCATGGAGTGCCCCATCCAGTTCACTTTTCACTTATATATTCCAGCATCTCCCAAGATCGCTTGTAGCTGATGGAGGGCAGGAGACCATGATTCAGATTCCAAGAATCCATGAAATCCTGAACACATTGCTCTGGTTTCAAGCCTGACAACGAATGACAAAAGGAATCATGGTGGCCCTGTGTTTGATCATTATATCCTGGAGCAAATCCTCATAAACCTAATTCCTTGAACCTTACATTCTAAAATCCCTTGACCATGAGGACATTTACACAGCACCCACCTCGCCCACATTTGCATATCTCGGGTTGTTCCTGAGCATGCTCCATCTCTCCTATGAAGCCCAGGTGGAAAAGGGCTTCCAGTCTTTCTCTGCCACTGGCTTCTTTAATATGTTAATCTTGACATTGTGTTTTTCATTTTCACTCTGCTCTCCTGTCATAATTCTCCTGAGAGCTGTTGTTCTAAAAATGTTTTTGGGAGAAGAGTGATGATCCATCAATATTCTATAGCTACTTAGTTTGAAACTACCACATATTCTAGAAAGCATATCTTTTCTTCTTTCTTTCTTCTTTTTTTTTGGGTATTTTTAAGACAGGGTCTCACTGTAGCCCTCGCTAGCCTGGAACTCACTATATAGGCCAGGCAAAAACATATATTCTTTTCAAGATTAAAAATACAAGGTTTGGGGCTGGACAGATGGCTCAGTGGTTAAGAGCACTTGCTGTTCTTCCAGAGAACCAAGTTTGTATCCCAGCACCCACATCAGACAGACAACCACCTGTATTCTAGTGCCAGGGGATCTGATATCCTCTTCTCATCTCCTAGACACCTACACCCTACAAACAGAAACATGGACACATACACATAAATAAAAAAGTTAAATCTTAATTTTTTTATCTCATTTATTATTTTTATTTTATGTGTATAAGTGTATTGCCTGTATGTATGTAGGTGCATCCATGTCATGTAGGGCCCAAGGAGGAGAGAACAGGGCATCAGATCCCCTGGACTAGAGTTACAGAAAGTTGTTAGTCACCACGTGCTGGGAATCAGACCTGGGCCCTCTGCAAGAACAGTCAGGTGCTTTTAACTGCTGAGCCATCTCTCCATCCCCCAAATAAATCTTTTTCAAATATACAAGGTTTGAGGGTTGGAGAGATGGCTCAGTACTTACAAGCATTGTTCTGCAACCATGAGGACCAGAGATTAGAGTATAATAGCCTGAGCACCTCTATTTTGTGTAAGACATCTTGGTGAGCTGTCCCAGACCCTACCCTGGCCTAGGGTCAGAAGTTCCAGAAAGAGCTGAGGAACACACCCATATAATCCTGGTGTTAGAGTAGCAAATAGCCCCATAAATTGAACCGGTCAAGACAATAAGATCTCTAGTTTGTTGAAAGACCCACCTTTCCAGTTGCACTGGTCAATCATCTGGTCACAGGACCACCCCTAAGAAGACAGGTTCACCTTGAGTTGTGTTAAACACATGGCCAAAATACCTAGTGCATTAATGAGATGGCAAATTTTTTCCAGCCTGAAATCCTGCCTCCTAGCGCAGAACTCCTCCACCCAGCCACAGACATGTAAATCTCTCTAAGTCTTCCTGCTTTTCTGAATTCTTCAGAAAAGCATAATCTCTCCTTTTCTTCTTCATATCTCCTTTCTAAACATGCTTTCTTTAAGGCTTTGGGCTGCCCCCAGCATCTTGTATTTCTTTACTTTTTCTAAAGCTTCCTTCTCCCAGCCACGTGGATGCCAGTCAGCCATGCGTCTGACTTCTATGCAGGCTCTAAACCTGCAGGGCTTCATGAATTTCTTTCCTTCTCCCGACCATTCTCCTCCTCAAGGCAGCTGCCAAGATTACCAGCTCACCTTCCATGAGGATTTTTCTTTAAGGCCAGCCTGGTCTACATAGTAAGCTTCAGGCCAGCTGGGGCTACAGGGAGACCCTGTCTCAAAAGGATACACACAAACACACACACACACACACACACACACACACACACACACGGAAGGAAAGAAGGAAAAGAGGGAGGGACGAAGGGAGGGAGGGACAGAGGGAGGGAGGGACATAGGGAGGGAGGGACAGAGGGAGGGAGGGACATAGGGAAGGAGGGAGAGAGGGAGGGAGGGAAAGAGAGAGGGGGAGAGAGAGAGAGAGAGAGAGAGAGAGAGAGAGAAGAAGAGAAAAAGAGAAAGAAGAAAGAAAATTGTTTTGCAGGTTTAGAATTTCTGTTTAACTACCCCCCCATGATTTTTTTAAATAAATAATTTATTGAGAATTTCATACATGCATATAAAGTATTTTGATGAAATCCATGTCCACTCCCTCCCCTTTAACTCCTCCCATATATACCCATCATTTTTTTCTGATAACTTCATGTACTCTTTCTTCTTCTTTGATTTATTTATTTTTATGGGGCTTTTGTCCACTCTAACATTTCCCTCCTCTGAAGAGGTAACCCTAAAATCTTTTAAGGATTAGATACAAGCTCCCAAATACTTTCAACATTATTGAACAGAGTAAGCTGCTAAGAGGCCCAAGGACATTGTGAGTTTTAGCCAAGAAACTGGCAACTTTTCTTTGGGGTCTTTTTACCCTAACTGCCTAGCCAATTCCTACCTCCTATTCTTATCACACCATTCTCTGAAGAGGTTACCCAAATTGCAAATAAGGAATGGGGATACAGACCACTTTGGCTTCTTCCATGCTGAACAGGGATGCAGAGGGAGACAATTGGAGTACCCCTTCAGTGGGTCTATCTAAAAGACTCCCAAATTGCATAATTCTTATCTCAAGGAGGAAAAAGAAAGTCTTTGAATCGTGAATAGGAGATGTGAAGTAAAGGCAAGAGTAATTAATTAGCATTACAAGTTCTAGACAGGAAACTAGAAAAAAGTCAGAACAGGGCAATTTTCAAATGTTCATATGAG
>NW_008360167.1:771319-772076 GCF_000622305.1 Nannospalax galili
TTGTCTTCCAAGGCTGGACTCTAGAGTGATGGATTCAGGATTTGCTTTCAGGTATTTTGATAGCTGTTGTAGTAGTTAGAATCAGTGTCAGTTCCCTCTCAAAGGCTTCTAGATTGGGGGAGAAAACAAATTTATCCATCACTTTAGAACAATAGCGGGTTGTCTCCCGCTATTGTCTCCCACTGCTTACATCTGAGCAGCACTTTCTGATTAGGAACAAAATCACCAATGAAAAATAGTCTAAATCACTTTTCATATAGACTTAAGCCTAATATCTAGGAAGTGTAATCCCTTAAACTCTTAAAGAAATATACTGATGACTTTATTCTTTGGTTATACATTCCTTTTGGGTGTTTAAGACCATACAGTTGTCCCAAATAAATCAATTTATTTTTACACTTAAGATCATTTGAGATTCTGTTCCTAAGGGGTCACATGGGCTTGGGAGGAGCTCCTGGTTCCTTTCTTTTAACAGTTCCATCTATGTGAAGATAAGTCAAAGGTCCTGCTTGACCATGTCTGGCTTCTCTTGGAAGCATGAATGAGATGTTTCCTCTGAGTGGACCCTCCCCTTTGTGGCCTCGTCACAGGTTCAAGTCCATCTCATGGGGTCTTCATGGCCTCCCTGAACAAGAGGACAGGTGACTCTCCACAATTACAGGACATTTTGAGAAATGTTCCATAGTCCTCTGGAACTCAGTCGACCTTGGAGGGCAAGGGGCAAAAAACCGTCCTTTAAGTCCACTGACCGCATTAG
>NW_008360167.1:772182-776826 GCF_000622305.1 Nannospalax galili
TTGACTAGATATAGATTTTCTTCCTTAAACTAGTTGATTAAACTATGACCATAGACATTTTAAGATTATGTTTATATTATTTTTGTCTCATCCTTTATATATCATAACAAACCTACACAGACCTTTATCATTTGCTTAGGCTTTCTCATTTTTTCTATTTTGGAAAATATCTCCTTTCCCATATCCTTTTAATATCTTTTACATTCTCATTTTCTTTTTTAAAAAATAATTATGAGACATAATAGCATTAACAAGGAATTTTCTGTCTGTTGTGAGACTTCTTTTCCCAGGGATGCTAAGCAATGTTTATTCCCTTTTAAAGTTCTATTGTCAAGCCAATGTTTGATTGAAGTTTTACTGGGGAACCAGTGAATTTATTGAGCTTACTTACCAAGATAACTGAATGGTTGCTGATGTGTATATATGACCTGAGGGTATGCACACTGGAAAGCATTTACCCAGCATGGGTCATGCCTTTTCTTCCTAGCCTTCCCCAGATTCTATATTTTAGCCCTCCCCAAATCCAGGGGGCCATGTGTGATTGGGGCCAAATTACATACAGTTGGCTGGGAAGAGTGGCTGGATACTCTGGTGAGGGTCCAGTGGCCCTGTTTGGCCCTCCTTTAATGTATGAGCACAACTGTCAACAAGCCCAAATGTGATGATGTTTAGCAATCAGGCTCAGCTGAAGTCATGATGATAGTAGTTATTTCATGCAGAAGGGACTGCTGTATAGCATGATCTTATTAAAAGGACGTGGAATTTAAAAGGATTTGGTGCTAGGATCCACGTATGAGGGAGAACATAAGTCGTTTGTTTTTCTGAATCTGTGTTACTTCACTTAGTATAACAGTTTCTCAATCCATCCATTTACCTGCAAATGTCATTATTTCATCTTTCTTTACTAATGAATAGAACTCCATTGTGTAAATATACCACATTTTTGTTAACCACTTGTCAGTTGAGGGGCACTTAGGTTGCTTCCATCTCTTAGCTATTGTGAAAAAAGCAGCAACAAACAGGGTTGTACAAGTGTCTCTACAATAAGATGAGTCCTTTGGGTATATGCCAAGGAGTGGTATAACCAGGTCATATGGTAGGTTCACGCTAGATTTTTAAGAACACTCCACACGCAGAGAGTGCTGAGTTTTGGCTCCCCTCTGGCCTCCCTCTCGCATAGGGTTGACAATACACAGGACAGATTCTGCCTCCATGTGGTGTAGGAAGCCTGAGTGTACCTGACTGGAACCTGAATTGGGTTTATATGGATATCCCTGAATAGCTGATCTGAAGCCATCATTTCCCTCCATATTAAACCTGAGGGAACCTGAACACCATAACAACCAGCTTTACATAACCAATAAAGAAAGGATCTAGGCACCCAGATAATGTAGGACCCTGAGACGCTCTTCATTCACCCGCTACCCCCAAATCCCTCCAGACCCTCACTAATTGCTCTTTTAGCTTCTGTAAAATGCTTGGCTGCTGCTTTAGACATGCCTAGACATGCCCTGTCATGCCCTGACTCCCTCCTGCTATTCCGCCCCCCTTCCAGGAAACTATAGATTAAGCAAGCACAGGCATGAAAACTGCCCTATAAGGTAAAAATGGAGACTCCTGGCCCCACAGATAACAGTCAGCACATTCCACAGCCCTGAGAATAGCACCTACCAATAAGAAACTTCCAGGGCTGCATCTTATACATCCAATCAGTTTAAAATTATGTTGGCGCGCATGGGCTCCTTGAACCAACCAAAATGTATCTTCAGTATCCCCCCTCCTTTGTCTAAAACCTATAAAAGGCTCCACTCTCCCTTACTCTGGGCTCTCAGCATGGATCCATTGAGTTGGTGAGGTCTGAGAGCCCGAGCTTAAGCCCGAATAAACCATAAACCTTTGCTTTTGCATTTTGGTGTGTTGGGTCCTCGGTGGTCTTTTTGGGGTCCAGTGCATGAGGTACAACAATAATACAAACAGAAGTGTACTTCAGCTTAATTCTTGATAGGGCCCAGATCTAGGCAACCTCAGACCCAGAAACCATGAGGCTCCTAAGAGAAGCTGAGTCAACCAACTCCTAGCCACCTGTGAGTTAACAAAAGCAGCCCCTGGGAAATTAATAACCAATGTATTGTGATCACCAGAGCATGCCCCACAGGCTGACAAACAGGTTTCCCAAGCCCTTAGCTGCAGTTAATTCCTGGAACTCTGTAATCATAGAAAAACATGTTTTACAGTAGCATTTCCCCAATATGCTTCACCAGGTACAGACCCCACACCCTCCATTGAGCAAGCAGCCCCCAAAACAGTCCCAAACAGCAGAAAAATATTCTTTTTCCTTATTCTTTCCCTTTATAAGCTACCCTTCTGCAGCCCTTAAGCAGCTGGTTCTTCCTTACACCCGAGGTGAGGACCAGCCTTGCCAAACCCAATTAAACTCTTGCTTTGCCAGAGTCCTCTTTGTTTCTGTTTTGCGGCAATCCCAACCCCTGCCACCTTTTTTATCTAACAATTCTCATATCAGAATCATAAACAACAAAAGAAATTCACATGCTAAAACCACAACGAAAGAATAATAAACTGGAAAGCCAAAACACTATGTCCCCACCAAACCCCACCAATCCTGTAGAAGTGTTCTAGAAGGAGAACCCCCTAGATATAACCCAGGACACTGAATTTAAAAGAACTATAATAAACATGATCAAGGAATTCAATAAATTTAAAGAACACACAAACGAATCAAAGAGCTAAAAGAAGATAGGGATAAACTTCTGATTAAATTCACAAAAGAGATAGAAACATTGAAGAAAACTCAGGCAGAAATGAAGAAGGAAGTGTAAAACTCAATAAGCCAACTTGAAACAACAGGGGAAAGCCTCACCTCTAGAATGAATGAAATGGAAAACAGAGTATCAAGATTGGAAGATAAAGTGGATGAACTGGACCACTCAAGCAAAGATTATGAAAAATTTAAGAAAACACAAGAATGGAATATGTAGGAAATGTGGGACACCATGAAAGACCAAATATATGGATCATAGGAATAGAGGAAGGAGAAGAATTCCAGGTTAATGGTGTTGAGCGATCTTAAACAGTATTGTAGAAGAGCATTTCCCAAAATTAAGGAACGACATCTCCATACAAATACAGGAAGATACAGAACACCAAATAGATAGGATCAGAAAAGAAACACCCCACGACATATCATAGTAAAAACACTAAATGTACAGAACAAAGAGAGCATACTGAAAGCAGCAAAAGAAAAACAAGTCACATACAAAGGAAAGCCCATCAGAATTACAGCTGACTTATCAGTGCAAACTATGAAAGCCAGAAGAGCCTGGACCAAGGTATTTCCAGTTCTACATAACAACAGATGCCAACCCAGAATACTATACCTAGCAAAAATGTCTATTATAGTTGAGCAGGAAAGGAAAATCTTCCATGACATGAATAGCCTGAAAGAATACATGTCCACGAAACCAGCCCTCCAAAGAATACTTGAAGCAATAAAGAAAGCAGAGAGAGAAACAACTATACCCTAGGGGCAACAAAAGAAAATTTTAAAAAGTTATAATCTAGGAAACACAAAATTACACAGAGTACACAAACAGCAATCAAAATGACAGCAACCAATACACACCTTTCAATAATAACCTTAAATATCAATGGACTGAACACCCCAGTCAAAAGACACATTAATAGTCTTGCTTTTGGTTGTGAGCCTGAGCCTTAAATGGCTGTGCCAGTTCTCCAGCCCATTAATAGTCTTTCTTACTTCATGGATTTGGGGACAATTAGCACAGAGGACTCTTTGAAGCAGAAAGATGTGGGTTCAAACCTAAACTCTACCATTAACTTAGCAGGGAGGCTTTGTGTAAATTGTAACATGACTAGGACGTTAGCATTGACCTCTGATCCTAGAGTGGTAAATCAGCAATACTTAAAGGCATTTATAAGATCAGGTACACAGTTCCCAGACCTGGGGAGTTTGCTTGAGGATGTAGGATGTGTAAGTCAGGTGCTGGGAGACCCCTCCTGGGCCGGTGGTGCTTTGGTTTCCTCTTGCTCCGGTGCCACTGCCACCTCCACTGCCTCCCCCTCCTGCACCACCACCGCTGCTGCTACTGCCACTGCCACCAGTAGCAGCCAAGCCAGACTGGAGGCCTGCAAGCACAATGAGTGACAGCAACATCATAGAAGTAGCTCAACAGAACAGACAGAGCAGCCTAGAGATGTTCCCCACACTGCCCTTCCTCCTCCTCTGAAACCTGCCTCTCCTGTGATGAGTGAGCAGAATTCCCTAGACTTTAAAGATTAACACTGACATTCATTTACAGTGGGGCATTTACAACCTCAAAATCTTAAATTAAAAGTTCTTTGGACACTAAAGGGACACTCAAAGTTCTGAATTCTGGTATAGAGTACATCAGATGTCAGAATTTTTGTTTGTTTATTGTTGGGACAGTCTCCCTGTAGCTCCAGCTGCTCTGGAATTCCCTGGAACCAGGCTGATCTCACAGAGATCCACCAGCCTCTGCCTGCCCAGGCGCTGGGATTAAAGGTATGCACCACCACACTTGGCTCAGAGTATGTGGATTATGGATGCTTACTTGACAAAAGTCCACACTAACATCCCCAAATCTA
>NW_008360167.1:777249-778407 GCF_000622305.1 Nannospalax galili
CGTCTAGCTAAGTGCTTTAAATCAAATCACTACACCTCTGGCTCTCAGGTCCTAATTCTTTTTCAATCTTCACTCCAAAGTCTATGGACTTTTATTTTCATTGTGATGAGATAATATTTAAGATATACGTGGGCTTAAATATACATTCAATAAACATCCCCATCTCAATTCAGAGATTGTTGTTTCAGGAGCTTATCCCTTCCCAATACTTTTATTTTGATCCTGACAACAGCATAAAAATCAGAGGAGCTTTCTGGCTCAGCTGCAGAATACTTAAGATTACCCATTTCTTGCAATCTTTCTGACACTGAAATACTTAGGTATAAGGAAAACATACCAGAACAAGTGGTGATGACCCATTATAGAGGTGAACAGAATGGCTAGTGGCTTACACAATGCACTTGAGCAAGGGCCATTCATTTCTCCCACCCACATACTAACCAGACCTAACCCTGTTTTGTCTCTGAGCTCAGAGATCAGGTACATTTAAAATGCTTTGTCAGTAGCCGGGCATGGTGGTGCATGCCTTTAATCCTAGCACTTGGGGAGGCAGGCAAATCTCTGTGATTTTGGCCAGCTGGTCTACATACATGGTGAGTTCCAGGCCAGCTGGGGCTACAGGGAGACTCTGTCTCAAAAAGATCCTCCCCCCTCAAAAAATAAATAAAATACTTTGTCAGTAGACAACGCAGGTCCGTCTTAATGAGCCTGACTGATGTACCATCTTCTTCCTTTTCAGACTTTGGCCTTTCCTTTTCAACATCACCCACACTGTTTTTTGTCAAAGCAAGTTTTATGTAACTAAATAAAACACAAATTTCCTTGGGGCTTTAAGACATGTACTTAGGTTGAACCTATAATATCTCATTTCACCTCTAAATCTAGACAATATGAAAAAGAAATAGTAAACAGAGACAACTGGCTCTTATTCTATCCTACGGCATCCCACTTCCTGATGAAGCACACCTTTAACCACTGGAAGTAGAAGGACCCCCTCCCTGGGTTTTCCTCAGAACAGTCTGAATAGTCAGACCTCCCCTAGTGGAATTCATACATTCTATCATTTGCATTAAGGTCTATAATGTCAAGTTAGTGTCCCCAGTTGTCCCTCAGTGCAAGTTCATCCACTGAGATCGGCTTTAAGGAGGTCCCTTTCAG
>NW_008360167.1:779384-781096 GCF_000622305.1 Nannospalax galili
CAGACAGTTTTTAGCTGCCATTTGGGTGCTGGGATTCAAACCCGGGTCTTCTGCAAGGACAACCAGTGTTCTTAACCATTGAGCCATCTCTCTAGCCCCCTAAAGATGTCTTTTTTTAAATTAGTTTTATGTGTATGAGTGTATTGCCTGCATGTATGTGAGTGCACCCCTGTTGTGCAATGTTCAATGAAGTGAGAAGAGGGTGTTGGGTCCCTGGGAACTGGAGTTGCAGACGGCTATTAGCCGCCATGTGGATGCTAAGAATCAAACATGGGTCCTCTGCAAGAGCAGCCAGTGCTCTTAAACTGCTGAGCCATCTCTCCAGCCCCTCATTTCTCTTAATACAAGTCTTAAAGGGGACTTAGACTTCTCATTTCTGCAGTTACTTAAACTAATAAAATGCCACTGAAAGGAAGCACACTTCTGCACACAGGCTGGTCACAGTGAACGGCTCCCTCAGCCCCCAGTACTTGACCCCAACAGTAGGGACTACAGCAGTAAAACTGAGTTCTGTCCCTCTATTTTTTTTCAGATCTAGCCCCACCTTCTATCATCCCATCTTAACCAGGGCCAGAAGCACAAATCCCCTTAGTGATCCATCCTCATATGGGGTCACATCCAAGTCAGGTTGATATTTGTGATCTGTTTACCCCTAACTTTCACCATGCCCTCTGGAGTTCTTACTGTGATTATTATACTCTCCTAAAATTGTCACTTTTCTGTAGTGTTAAACCTCGAAATGATGGCTAATCTTGGTTGCTAACATGACTGGATCTGGAATCCGTTAAGATAAGCCACTGAGTATACCTATAAGGAATTTTCTTGTTCAGGTTAACTGATGTGGGAAGACCCATCTTAATTGTGGGTGGGATCACTCCCTGGGCAGAGGATTCTGGATTGTGTAAGACAAGAGAAAGGGAGCTGGGTAGGCATTCATCTGTTGCTCTCTGCTTCTCCACTGCAGACACAATGTGACCAGCTGTCTCACACTACTGGTGCTGGGACCTCTGCAATGGTGGCCTGTGAGTATGAGCTTAGGTTGCCTCCATCAAAAGTGTTTTATCACAGCAGCAGAAACGTAAGATCACTTGTCAGCCCCTCAGTTAGGAGCTAACCTTAACATGTAAGGTCTAGGTCTAGGAGGGAAGCCTTATACTCTTTAGCTGTTTGGTTCTTAGACCACTACCTTATTCCTGAGAAAAACCCTGTCTGGCTCCTCTGAAGCACATGTCTGGCTATTCTGCCATATCCCCCTCTTTTCTGTAATCATTTACCAAACTCCGAGTTATTTTCCTTATTTGCTAAAGATAAGTTTCTGACTCGGTCTGACTCTTCATGTGCAGGACTGTCTGTTCTTCTCGTGGGTAAACCTGCAGTTGTGGCTCCAGTGCTGTGACAGTTTAGCGTGTGCTGCTTGTGCAGTAACATAGATGACTCATTTCTCTGGCTATTCACTCTTCTAAATTCCAAAGATCACTTCTTTCTTTTCTTGTTTCTGCATATTTATGTGTCATGTTACACACGTTATGTATGGGTATTTGCTTCTATAGGTCAAAAGTTGATTACCCTCCACTACAGCTCTCTACTTTATTGAGGCAGACTGTCCTGCTGGACCTGGGGATTTTGACTAGTCTAGACAGCTAGCTTGCCCCAGAGGATTCACTGTCTGTCTTCTGGGTACCGGGACTACAGATAGCACCCGTGCTTGCCTT
>NW_008360167.1:781711-795078 GCF_000622305.1 Nannospalax galili
GACAAATAAACCCTTTCCTCCCCAAGTTGGTAGTGGTCAGAGTGTTTTGTCACAGCAATGAAGAACAAACTAAGACACCTTGCTTCTGGAGATCCCAACTTCAGTCCTCAGGCTTACGTGGCAAGCGTTTTACCATCAAGTCATTTCCCCAGCCCTGAGCATTTTTTCTAATCTATCTTCATAACCCAACCCCACCCCCTTTTTTAGAGACAAGGTCTCACTATGTAGACCAGGCTGGCTTCAAGCTTGTGAATCCTCTGCCTCAGTGCTGGATTAAAGGTATGAATCACTACATCTGGCTCTTATGCACTCATTTTTTTTTTTTTTTTTGAGACAGGGCATCAATGTAGCCCCAGCTGGCCTGGAACTCACTATGTAGACCAGGCTGGCCATGAACTCACAGAGATCCACCTGCCTCTGTCTCCTGGGTGCTGGGACTAAAGGCACATGCCACTACACCCAGCTCAACACTCTTAAAAAAAAAAAAAAGATGTATTTTATTACTTATTTGTGTGTGTGTATGTGTGTACATGCATATACCCACACATGCCAGCAAAGGGCAACTGATCCCTGGTGCTTGAGTTACAGGTGGTTGCAAGCCCTCTAATGTAGGTGCTGGGAACTGAACCTGGGTCTTCTGGAAGAGCAGCAAGCACTTTTCACTGATGAGCCCTCTCTCTAGCCCCCCATACACTTCCTAACACCACAACATGAACACTAGCACTGCACCACCTCTGAAATATCTACTTTGAATATTGGTTAGTTTCTCTCTTCTCAAGTCCAATTTACTACAACAATCCTTTGGCCTCATCAAGACCTCCAAAAAGGAGCTGGACAGATGGCTCAGAGGTTAAGAGCACTTGCCATTCTTGTGGGGGACCTAGGTTTGGTTCCCAAGTGGCTCACAAGATGTGGATAACCCCAATTCCTGGGGATCTGACACGCTCTTCTGACCTCCTTGGGTACCAGGTACAGGTGGTACACTTACACACATGAAATCAAAACAGAGATATAATCCACCCTCCCAAAACTCAAAACAAAAAGGGACTGGACAGATGGCTCAGAGATTAAGAGTACTTGCTGCTGTTACAGGAGAACATGGGTAACTCTTTAGACCTGAAGGATTTAATCATGAAATACCTTTTTCACTATGTTTATACACATACAGGGACTAAGTTTATGTAATAAAACTTAAAGCGAACTACTTTCAGATTTCTACATAAAATATTCTATGAAAAGAAACTGATAGAACCAACCTACGAGGCTTTTCTAGTCAGAACCCAATACCAAAACAAAACAAAATAAAAAACAACAAGAAACCACACTAAAATTCCATATAAAGATGCTATTGAAACAGTCCCCAATTTGGATCAGTTACCTGAGCCCTGGGATCCACTCTTCTGAGGGCCAGTGGTGGTGACCTGAGCCTTAGTTAAAGTCTGTACTGGCTGAGCAACAATGGTCCCTCCACCTCCACTCACAAGTGCTTTGGCAACTCCTTGAGTCACAACTTGCTTTGGACCAAACGCTTTGGCAACCGAAGAGCTGGCTTTGGCAACAAGGATTTGGCCACTACTGATTGCCACAGCCTGCTTTACTGTGGAAGGTAAGGTAGAACCAACAGGCACCCCAACAACCTGTTCAAAACAAAGGACAGTTCAGCAGTTACTCTCAAAGCTGGGGAGTGCTTTTTAAACTCTGTTACAACGAGAACAAGGCAGCAGCTGGGTGTAACACAGGAGTCGAACTCAGTCCCAAACAAGGCTGCCTGGATGGACAAGACACAACATCGCCTCCATTTTGGGTATCATAATAATAAAAGCTTAAAAACAGTTAACCTCAGATACTTTTTAAAACCTTGACCATAAAATAAAAACTTGAGAAGTTTAAGATATAAAACAACAACAAAAACCAATTCTACTCATCCAGAAATAAAATATTTTTGATATATTTACTTCCAATTACTTCTAATGTGTATTTTAAAAACAAAGAATTGGGATCATACTGTACTGTCTTGTAACATTTACTATGTAATATAAACATTTTCAGGTGACCAAACAATATAGGAGAATAGATATACCATAATCTACACAAACATTTCATTACTATTGGACATTTAGGTAACTTCAAACTAATCACTAAGTGTACAATAAACATTCATTCTCATGCGTGAAGTCAAAGTCATTTAGAGGCAATTCTTCAAAAGCCCTACAGAATCTCCATCTGAAACGATGATTTCTTTCTACCTTTACAACTAACAACTCATGCCATTTATTATACTATACATCATGTGATGCCTTTCCACATGATTCTTGGAAGTTACCTTGTTCTCTATTTCCACTAATCTTTTGTCTACATGAAAGCAAATATTAGGTAAAAAAGAAATGTTCAAACAAAAGTATTCAATTGAAACTTTTTGAGAGAGGGTTGTGGATAGCTTTGGTGTCAACTTGACACACCTGGGTTGGGTGGGGGAATTGCCTCTATTGGACTGGCCTGTGGCCATGTCTGTGGGGCATCTTCTTGATTGTTGAGTGATGTGGGAGGGCCCAGCCCACTGTGGGTGGTGCCACCCCTGAGCAGTTGGTCCTGTGTTGTATAAGAATGCAGGCTGAGCAGGGGCCAGGGGAGCAAGCCAGTAAGCAGCATTCCTCCATGGCCTGTGCTCCAACTCCTGCCTCCAGGTTCCTGCCCTGAGTTCCTACCTTGGGCTCCCTGCTGAACTGTGACCTGGGAGAGGTAAGCCAAATAAACCCTTTCCTCCCCAAGTTGGTATTGGTCAGAGTATTTTGTCACAGCAATGAAGAAACAAACTAGTACAGGAGGCATGGAGGTCTCTACCTGGGTTTGGGGTGCCAAGAGCCACATAATCCCAGTAACCCAGAGGATGGGGTCACTGTCATTTAAATTTAGTGATGAGTATCTTTATCCAGTAATAATACCATTGGCAGGCTTCTATGAGAATCCATGTGATTCTAAATATACTTGAGTTTTGTGGCGATATGATACTGCTTCCACAACAAAATGCCTCACGAGTTGGCTTACGACAACCAACATTGGGGCTACAGAGATGATGAGGTATGCTTACTACTCTTGCAAAGGTCCCAGGTTCAGGTCTCAGTACCCACATGGTGGCTCATAACCACCCGTAAAATGGGAAAAAAAAATACTAGAAATCATGGAAAAAGAGAGGAGGGACCCAGCCTGCTAAACTAAGTGAAAGGAAAAATTGAACAGTACTGAGTGGTTTGCTCCATTTGATACCCCAACCTTAACTACAAAACCAACCATAGCACAAACCTAGACCTAACACTGAACTAAAGCCAAAGGGATTTTGCACACAACCATTGCTGGGCTCTTGTGAGCAGTCGACCCATTGTGTCCTTGTGAGCATGTGCATATCAGTGTGTGGGCATGTGTGCCTGTTTGGTCTTCACCTCAGGTAACAGGGGTCCTGGGGCTCCCAAGGTAACACAAGACACTATGGTCATATACACCTGACAACATACTAGAAAATACACATTAGAATGATCTCGATGGAGCAGGGAGGGAGACTGGGAAGAACCTGAGAGGAAAGTGACTGGTCTGTGGTGACACACAGGTGTGGCAGAATGGGTTGGAAACCAGCTTGGTTTTCTGAGAGGAGGGGCTGCTGAAGCCATGTTTCCCAGATCAGTGTGGTGGGTGTGGTGGCATGGGCATGCTTATAGGACTCTGCCCTTTGTCGACATGGAAAGGGGAAGGAGGCAGTCAGCAGCCCAGGCAGCCTTAGAGAAAGTCCTCTGTGAGGAACAGGCAGAGGTCAGAGGACCCCAGGAAGTGACCTCACTTCTATGACATCAGTCAAAAGAGAACTTGGAATCCCAGTTACCAGGTAACTACAGGCCAGTGACAGTCTGAACTGCCTCACTTGTCTGGAGACATTAGACTGAGAATGATGTTCTCTTGCTGTTTCTGTCCTTCTGGAGGCTCAGACCCCAGAAGACCCAGAACTAGGTGTTTTGGAAACTTCCGGAGACGTTGGATGCACCCCAGAGCCCAGAACCTCTGGCCATTTTCCCACAGGGACACATGGGTGACACTGGTCAGTTCATAGTACGAAATATGATCCCCTGGTCTGCCCCGTCCCTCACTGTGTGTGTGTGAGAGTGAGTGAACAATGAGGAAATTACCACTTTTCTCCTTAGTGTATGGCAATAAATCATTGAACAGTCTGGGAGAGTTTCCAAGTTTAAACCTTCCTTTCTTGGTCTTTCCTCAGGATGAAGAGGAGGCAGCCTGGATACTTCATGAGCTCTGCAGGTCAAGGCCCCAGAGTGGAGGCAAAGTGAAGAATGTGGTGGGCTACCCATCAACTCCCGTGCAGAAGGGGGACTGTCTGTTTGTCTCTACCTTCCTTAACATCTACCCAAGGCACAACACCACTTGGGAGGTGCTGGAGTTGGTAATGAAAAGGTATGGACCCTTCCAACCTGACAGTGATGAGGACGAACTTGAAAAGATCGCCATAATGTACTTTCTAGGACTGTGGATTGAGGGCTGGCCGGAGGATTTTTATCAGAATCTGGACCTGGCCAGACTGAACCAGCTGATGGACTATATAAATCTCAACATGCCTTCCTCATTCCTGGTCATTTATGTCCGTGAGCTCCTGTCAAAAATGGAGGAACAGAAGTCTAAGGAGGTGATACCCCAAAATGAGAAGGCCTGTGATCCGGAACCTTCCGGGGCGGCAGCTCATGAATTCCTAGCACAGTTTGCAACAGGGATGCCAGAGACCCCGGATCCCAGGCCAGCTTCTGCAGCAGAGCGCAGCCGGAGCTGGCACAGCAAGAGGTTGCCGCAGAGCCTCTGCTCCTGGAACACAGTGTATCAGTAGCTGAGCCAACACATCTCCTGACGCTGCCCTAGAGGAGGATCAGCCCATAGCAGCCGACACAGAGCCACCTCCAGATGGGGCTGAGGATGCCCCAACTCCTGAGCAGGTGTTTCTACCTCCTGCCATCAAATTGGAAGAAACAGGCCACGTTTCTCCTCCACCTGAGGAGGTTAATTTACTGTCAGAAAATTTTAGCATCACCGACTGCATTCCACCCAACACCACCTGCAGAGCAGAGGTGGATTTCCCACCTCTAACAAAAAGTTTTCCTTATTTGTTTTTATTGATTTTTTAAATTTTTTCGATTATTGTTCAGATATTAAGATTAATAAATGTTACTGCTTGTTCAAAAAAAAAAAAAAAAAAAGAGCTCTCCACACTGTTTACCATGGAGGCTGCACGAGTTTGCAATCCCACCAGCAGTGAATGAGCGTTCCTCTTTCTCCGCGTCCTCACCAGCATTTGGTATCATTTTTTTTCTCTTGATCCTAGCCAGTCTGATTGGGGTGAGGTGATACCTTAGGGTGGTTTTAATTTGCATTTCCCTAATTACTAACGATGTTGAACACTTTTTGAGATGTTTCTTAGCAATCTTTATTTCTTCCTTTAAGAACTCTGTTCAGATCTTCAGCCCATCTTTTAATTGGGTCATTTGGTTTCTTGCTTCTTGGTTTTTTGAGTTCTTTATATATTCTGGATGTTAAACCTCTGTCAGATGTGTCACCAGTGAAGATGTTTTTCCCATTCTGTGGGTTTTCTCTGCACTTTTTTGATTGTTTCTTTTGCTGTATAGAAGCTTTTTTGTTTAATGAGTCCCACTTGTTGATTGCTGACCTTAATTCCTGAGCAACTTCTCTCTGATTCAGAAAATCCTTTCCTATACCTATAGCTTATGAGTTACTGCCAATATTTTCTTCTAATAGTTTTAGGGTTTCCAGTTTCATGTTGATGTCTTTGATCCATTTGGAGTTGACTTTTGTGCAAGGTGAAAGATAAGGATCTAGATTCATTCTTCTACAGGTGGAGATCCAGTTTTGCCAGTGCCATTTGTTGAAGATGCTGTCCTTCATTGTGTGTTCTTGGCACCTTTGTCAAATATCAGGTGGCTGAAATTGCTGGACATGTTGGGATGTATGAACAAATTCCCACAGAGTGAAAAAGTCTGAGGGTGTGGACTGCAGCAGCCACATAGCTGTTGTTAGCACCAATACGATCACTCTCACATTGATCACCCTTGCGGTTGGTGGACACTTCCAAGCAAGTGTACACCTATCACCAGGTGCCTGGAAGAATCCACATGTGTCCCAGCCTTCGCATTAGATCACTATGGATTGGGGGTATGGGGGAGGCTTGTCCCAGGTTCAGTCATGAGCATAAATTCAGCTAATGCCCACAGAGCAGGAACCCTTTGGGGACATGGAACATCATAAGATGTGGAAAGGAAAGAAAAGGAAGAGGAAAGGAAAGAGAATAGGGAAAGGAAGGGGAAGGGAAGGAAGGGGAAGAGAGAGGGAAAAGGAAGGGGAAAAGGAAGAAGAAATGGAAGGGAGGGAAAGGGAAAGTCAAAGGAAGGGAAAGGTTGCAACTCCTATTCCTAACAGTCTGGTGTCAAAACCTGGGAGGATCTTCTGAACAAGATCCTCTCTCTAATACCCCTTCTCCTCCCCTTTGTTCCTTTCCCCCACCAGACTAAATATATCAACGTGGACCACTCCATGCCCACAGGCACCCTCTTCATGTTCAGTTTATCAGTCAATCAGCTCTTGATATCAGAAAATAATTAAGGCAGCAGAACAGGGACTAAGAATTCCCAACAGGAATTCTTAAACACAGTGTTTCAACAGGAACTCTTAAATATAGTGTTTAAGGTTTTTAATAATTTGGAAAATGAGGCAAAAATGGAAAAGACAAAACATTTAAAGGCCAAATACCAACTCCTGGCCTTGGCCTTCCAGAAACGACCACCTCAGACAGTCGCCATCAGACCTATATCCTCCCAGTGGAGTGCTCCTCCTGGAACCTGTGGCAATTCAAGGCACTGGGCAAAGACTTATTTGAATTCATAGACTGCCCCCAGGGTCTTCAAGACCCAACTTTGGTGGCTCCCATTCTCTCCAACAACAATCCCCCCAGCCTCTAGTTGTTAGGATGAGGTGGCCCAGATTAACATGCTCCACATATGGAAAGTGAGTTATCAGAGGAAGCCCAGGTCACTAGGAGGGTGGTCGACTGCCAATATTCCCTCCTGGTCAATACCAGGGTGTCCTTTTTCCTCCTCACATGCTTGTCAGGACCCTCTTCAACCTCCCACACTTCTGTAATTGGAGTCTTGGATATCCCCCACTTTCTTAGTTTCACTCCTAGGGTCCCCAGTGTTAGGATTCGGATCTACAGCAACCCCCTCCCCAATGCAACAGGGCCTCACAGTTTTGCAAGCCCTCTGGCTGTTCTCTCCTGATAAGCCCTGGGCTCTCTCCCCTGCCTAACTTGTTTTAAAATATTTTCCTGCCTTCCATATTCCCCAAACCCCTATAAAAACACCCAGCTAACAGCCTGTAAACTGTCAGCTCCTCTATCCCAAACTGGGGACTGTCCCATGCATTTTCCCTTCCAATAAACTCCATCCCACCAGAGTTCTTGTCTGTGTCCTGGTGTTTTCTCCTGATTTTGACTCGATTTACCTATCACCCTGTACATTCAGACAATTACTGACATGCCCTATGTCCCTCTTAGGATGGGAATTACTAAAAAAAATTGGGTCACCCTATACCTCTCCCTCTTTTAATTCAACAACTATCTTTTGTTTAGCATTAGACTCTGGCTTGACTGGCAATTCCTGTCCCCTCCCTGAAGACCACTCCCTCTTAGGGACTTAAATCAATCCCCAAGTTTGGAATATTGACAACCTAACAACTTCAAATATCAATATTCTGCCAGGTTCTCTTTAAGGGACCCCCACTCCTATATCACCCAGGCCCAGCATACACTTTTCTCTGCTACCTGCACAGGACCACAACCTCTGATCACTCCCTTACTAAAATCTAACCTCACCACCGATATGAACTCTCTCCATAATAACCCCCAACCTGGGAGTCAAAAAATAAAATGGCTCATACAGGCTCAGTGACTTGGGAAAATAAATACCACCATTATCCCCACTCACCCAGTGGTCCCCAACCCCTACACCCTCTTATCCACCATCCCTCCTCAGTCCAACAACTTCTCTGCTCTGGACCTTAAAAACATTTCTTACTATTCCCCAGCACCCCAACTCTCAGTCTCCTTTTGCTTTCACCTGGAAGAACCCCAACATGCTAAATTCCTGACAACTCATCTGGACAGTCCTACCCCAAGGGTTTAGGGACAGCCCACACTATTTTGCTCTGGCCCTACAAAAGGGACTTTCAACCTTATGCCTTTCACCCAGTCACCTTCTGCAATATGTAGACAGCCTATTGCTCTGCAGCCCCTCCAAAGAAACATGTATAGAGGACACTATCACTTTACTAAATCCCTTGACTGACTAGAGATATCACATGATCCACCAAAAGGCACAAGTATGCTACCTGGGACTGCAGGTCACCCAAGATAAATGAATAATTCCCTCTGATAGAATTGCCAAACTTCTAGAAATCCCTCTCCCTCCATAAAAAGAGATCTCTCTCTCTCTCTCTCTCTCTCTCTCTCTCTCTCTCTCTCTCAGGCCTCTTTGGGTTCTTCCGTTGGATTCCCAACTTTTCACTATATGCCCCACCCTTGCATGATGCAACTAAGGGCTCCTTAGATGAATCCCTCCTAGCTTCCTCTTCTCCCGATACCTCAATAAGAGCCTTCAAAGCCCTAACCAAGGCCTCCATTCTCTACCTCCCCAACCCTCTTAAGCTATTTTTCCTTTTCCTTTGTTCTGACTAGAGACAGGCTTTGGCCCTCCTTTGCCAGAGGCTGGTGAGACTTTTCACTGCATTGCTTATCTCTCTAAAGAGCTGAACTCAGTGTACTGGGGCTGGTCTCTTGCTTTCGGGCAGTGGTGGCTGTAGCCCTTCTAATTCTGGAGGCAATTAAACTAACCTTACACAGCCCACTCCTGATTCTCTCTCCCCACTCCCTAAAGGACTTTCTCAGCCATCATGCACTCCTTATTCTACCCCCACCTGAACATGGTTCCTGCATGCACAGCTTCTCAACCTCAGCCTCAATTTCCTGACCTGCTCCACTCTCAACCCAGCCACCCTCGTCTCCCTCATCTTCTATTTCCCAATAGACGCCTCTGTTCTGGTTCACTCCTGCTCTGAAATGCTCTACCTTGCCCTCAACCCTTTTTGTCACATAACTGACATTCACATCCTGGAGGTACCAGACTGGTTCACAGGAGCTCACAAAAGGCACCACCATATGCTGGGGCTATGCCACCCTGGAGGGGTGCTCCCATCCTATAAGGTCATAAATATCATGTCCCTGCCACCACACACCTCCTTCCAACAGGCTGAGTTTATAGCCCTTACCCAGGTCCTTAGGCTCACCAATGGACAGTCTGTAAACATTTTATACGGACTCAAAATATGCCTACGACATTCTGCATTCCAACATTCTAATATGGAGAAAAAGAAGTTTTCTCACCCAGATGGGAACCCCCATAATGAATGGTCAGCTTACTCATGATTTGTTGGAAGCTGCCTAATTACGAACCAGGGAAGCTGTTATTCACTATGCAGGGCAGCAAAAGGATGGAAAACACTGATGAGGCTAATCACCTGGCTACGGAGAGTGCTAAGAGCTGCCCTAGTCCCCAACATCTGTCCAACCCTGGCCCCACAAAGAGCACAGTCACAGAACCTCCTCTCATATCCAATATTCTTTCCTGCCTTCACTCCCTTTCCCACCCAGATGACACCTCTCTCCTTTCTTTCCTAAACACACAATTCTAAGTAACCCCACAAAACGAACAGTTCTTGCAGGAACTCACGATCTCTTTCCAGGTCTTTCAGTGATCCAATCCAGATAATAAGGACAGTCCTGCCCCACCCTTCAGCAAGCTAGAGGGCTCTTCCCAGGCACTGGCAGGCAAGTAGACTTCACTCATCTGACCCCCCCCCACTGACCCCAAAAAGAAACATAAATTCCTCTTGGTACTTGTGAATACTTTCATCAGGTGCGCTGAGGCATTCCCAAGACCCATAAGAGGACATCCAGTTTCCTCCCTTCTCATCTGAAAAATTATTCTCTGTTTCAGATTATCTATCTCCTACAGTCTGACAATGGTCTAGAGTCTGTCTCTAAAGTCACCTACTTTGTAGTCCAATATCTCCAGATACCCTGAAAATTTCACATACCATACCGACCACAATCTTGACAAGAGAACTAACAGAACTCTTTAAGGAATTCTTATCAAACTAACAATGTGGACACACCTGGACCGAATAAAATGACTTCCTTTAGCTCTCCGAAAGCTCTGCACCACTTCCCCAACCCCTCCTACCGAGCCCCTTTGAACTCATGTAATAGCAGCCCCTGACCATTCTGGGACTCCTACCTACACCTCTTGTTCTCCCCAACTCCATAATGGACCATCTCCTACCTTTGTACATTCCTCCCTAGGGAAACACACTGACCTTCTCCTGCCAGACCCCTTGGAATCCACTCCACCTTCACCCCTTCAGATCAGGGACTCTGTTTACCTGGTCTCACTCCACAGTGATCCTAAATGACCGAAATGGTTAAGGGCCTTTTACAGCCATTCTAACCACTCCCACTGTAGCAAAATTGCAAAAACAGCCCTCCTGGGTCCTTATCTCGTGCCTCAAAAAGGCCCCCTCCTCTTTCCAAGCAATCCCAACCAGCCCTACTTCCCTAAAAATGAAGAAGCCCCACCTATACCTGTAAAGGACCTTCCCACCGCAAGCCCTTCTAATGGCTTTCACCCTGCAGCAGCTTGGGTTGTTCCTGACGCAGATACAGCAGGATGGCCGGCCCCTACCCATCATGACATTATCTGATGGACTACTGGATGCCACAGAAGACCTCTGGTTACAAGAAACATTCATCCCCTTCCCCAGGTCTGATGCAGTTCTTCTCCTTGGCTCTCTACTCTATCTTCTTCCTTTCACTTCCTTCCCAGTCTCAAAACTAATACCTGAGCATGACACCCATGCAGCCTTCTTCTCACGCTCTCTCCTCTTGATTTCAGCTCCCAACAGCCAGATGGCCCTAATTGAACCCACCAACTTCTAAAAACTACTAACTCCTCCTTCTCTTCCAACTGCCGGCTTCTTTCCACTAGGGTCCAAAGGTCCCTGGCCATCCCAAGCTCCCTCTCCTCATGAATAGATTCTCCCATGAAATTACACCTTTTCCTAACTACTGACTGAACCCCATACCCATAACCAACCTTTCAAAATGACTTTGCTTCTTCCGTCCCCTCACAATCCCCTACTCATTCTGAAACCCTGAAGGACGAGCTATCTCCCTCTCCAATTAATCAACTCAACTCAGCATATTTTCCATTCTTATCCAGTATCCCCAGCCAACAGGTGCCCAACTCAAATCCTTTCAACGCCCCTTATGGGGACCTATATCCACTGATACTCCTCTCACAGCCCCTCTTTGCATATCTCGCTTCCCCAACTCCCCCCCTCTCTCAAACTTTCTATGTAATCTTTCCACCTCACTCTACAACCACACCCTCCAAATTTGGCCCTTTTCCAACCACCACAACAAGGACCCCCCTAAAGACAATCTATTTTCCACTGCCCTAAAACGAAACAATAACAAACGGAAACAAACCCTCCACTTCTCTGGGACCCCCTCCTCATCTGTTGCTGGACTCCTATCCTGTAGCTGCTCCACTTCCAGTCGGACTAATGGCTCCTATCCCTACCCCTTCCTGGATACATCACCCCTCATCCAATTCAACCCTTGACTGCAGGATCCTATCCCTTTTTCACACTGATAGCCAGGGCAGCCACTGTCTATGCCAGACCAAGGTCCTTCCATCTCTGAATACTTGCAAAGTTCTGAGACCTGATCCCACAGTTTCTTTGCTGTATCTCTGGCTATTCCCGACTGGTTGATATAGAAGCAGCATTCCTCCTGAAGGAAGAGACAGGTGCCTCCTTTTTCAGCAGTCAGGAAGACAAAGGCTTGTAGGTTTGGGAGGATGATTCCTGGGAGGAAGTCTGGTTTTAGAGGGTAGTGATGGAAGCTTCAGTTTTATCTAGGCATTCTGAGAGGGCTTTAGATGGCTGTTGGAAGGAATAGGTGGAGGTGGTTATCCTAACTATGACTATACTGAGGGCAGAGGAGCTATCTAGTCCAGCCATAATAGGAAGGAGTTGAGGGGACCTTTTTTAGCAGGAGGGGGAAAGTGAGGATGGAAGGGATGCCATGAGTGGGACAGACTTTGGTTGCTTGGGAGAAGTTGGATGTCAGGGTATTAGAAGACCAGGGTGCAAACACCAGACTAGTTGACAGGGAGACCAGCTGAAGGTGGAGGAATCACAAACTCCTGAGGATTTGAGGCAGAATGTATATGAAAATGTAAGAAAATGAGAAAAGAGTTTTGAAGTTGTGGACCAACCTGGTGGGATGGTAATCTTGTCCTCCCAAATTAGATATACATCTGATAATGTTGCGTATTGAATGGGTTGGTGATGGAAGAGGGGATATGAGGGTTTAGGATGGATTTTTACTGAAAGTCAGTTGAAGGGAGGGGACAGATTGAATGGGTGAGTTTTTCCTCACCTAAGTCCAGCTAACTTCCCATGAGACAGGAATAAAACTTGAGACACACCCTAGGTACTGCCTGGGACAGCATATGCCACAGTAGAAAAGAAGGGAGACGAAACATGAAGTGTCTCCCCACTATCATAAAATTTCTAAATGCCGCAGGGAAAGGGAAAGAGGGTGCAGATTAGAAAGACAAAAACAATAAATCATGCCTCCTAACTGACTGTCCAGATGGTACAGGAGGCGTTGAGTTAGGAGGGAACCTGCTAGAGTATTCCAGGGGCACCTGCCGAAGTACCCAGGTTCTTATTGAAATAGGGAGAAAGAGCATCGCCTAGAGGGTTCTCATTCACGTTCATAAAAGAATTTAAGAATGGGCCCAAACAGAAGCTTTAGGACAATTTTCTTCAAATTTTAAGGAAAATCCTCAGGGCAGGGGAGATGGTAATCTCACTAGCTGCCTTGAGGAGTGGAATGATGGGGAGACGGAAAGAAAGCCATGAAGCCGTGCAGGTTTAGAGCCTGCGAGGGAGGTCAGACACGTGGCTGACTGGCAGCCACATGGCCGGAAGAAGAAAGCTTTAGAGAAAAAGTAAAGAAATACGAGATGCTAGGGGCAGGCCAAAGCATTAAAGAAAGCATGTTTAGAAAAAGGATATGAAGAAGAAAAGGAGAGATTACACTTTTCTGAAGAATTCAGAAAGGTGGGAAGACATACAGGATCTATATGTCTGTGGCCGAGGCCAGAAGCACTGCGCTCGGAGAT
>NW_008360167.1:796389-855321 GCF_000622305.1 Nannospalax galili
GAATGATTTTTCCTCCTTTCGAGATGACAGAAGGACCCTTAACAAGCTGGCGATGACCTCGTGGGAACAAGCCTAAACTCTTATGGAAGTATTTGGCTTTAGTACATTTGTTTAAGATTTGAAAAAACTTGAGCAGTTCGCTACTGTACATTGCCATTTCATCACTGTCCATGGTGATTTTAGCAGCAGCTGCCACTTCTTCAGTATCAAAGCAGAGCCAGGCCTTAGACTCTAAGCCCAAGGTCAGCAAGCCGCCACCTACAAACCAAATCTGGCCCATCATCTGTTGTGACAGTAATATTTTATTGGAATGTATGTACACACACACACGTGCACATATAGCAGCAAGAAATAAAAAGCTGGGTGTGGTGGTACATGCCCCTAATCCTAGCTCTTGGGAGGCTAGAGGAATATAACTTAGAGGCCCAACACAGTGAATTCTCTGCTAGCCTGAGCTACAGAGTGTTATAAAAGAAGTAATTGGTCCACAAAGGAAGCTGACACATAACTTCCTTCAGAGGTTTATTAGAATGAAAGGGCCTCAAGGCCATGATTGAGTCTTGAGATGGGAGGGAGAGCTTTGTACAGAAGCAGCACAATGTATGGAGATCAAAGCATGATGGACCCTTAAAGGTAAAGAGAGACTTCCCTTTAAATCCTGGAGAGGGAGTCAGGCATGGTAGCACAAGCCTTTAGTCCCAGCTCTTGGGAGGCAGAGGCAAGCCGATCTCTGTTAGTTCAAGGCCAGCTTGGTCTCCATAGTAAATTCAGATAAGCCTGTGGCTACAGGAAGATCCTGTCTCAAGGAAGACCAAAAAAAATTAAAAAATCCTGGAGAGGTGCTTCATTAGAAATAAGAATGAGAGAGACGGTAGGGAAAGAGAAAGAAAGAGAAATAGCCTCCATGAAAGGGGTGGCAAGGTGTGGGGAGGCCAGAGGTGCTCTTCATCTTAGACCAAACCCACAAGCAGTCTCTCTTAGGAGTCTTGGACCAATTCTCAAGTCTGGCCTGACCTTTTTAATCTTTTAAGTAAGTTTCACAGCAGGTGATTTAATTCAGCATAACTTTGTGAGAGGAGCATGGAAGAGCCAAGTGCCATAAATTGTGCGCTGTCAAGACTGCTTCTTAACTCTCTGTCCCAGTGAAAGCTGCAGGGAACTGTGGCCTAATTCAGGTTGTGGGATCAGGTCCACAGGTTAGAAAAGAGGAAAGAAGGAAGGAAGGAAGGAAGGAAGGAAGGAAGGAAGGAAGGAAGGAAGGAAGGAAGGAAGGAAGGAAGGAAATGCCTGTAATCCCAGCATTCAGGAGGAGGAGGCAAGAGGATCAGAAGTTCAAGGCCATCCTCAGCCACACAGTGAGTTTGGGTGAGTTACAAAGAGAGAGGAAGGAAAGGAGGGAGGGAGGGAAGGAGAGAAGGAGGGAGGGAGGGAGGGAAGGAGGAGAAAAAGGAGAGGGAGGAAAAGGGGAGGGGGAGTGGAGAGAAGGGGATTTTGGCTCCACCTTTGATTAAGGTGAAAGGGAACCTTGAATAGTAACCAAAAGGTGTTGTCCAGGTCCCAGGGAAAAGAAGTCTGAGCAGAACTTCCCTCCCTCCCACTAGGCAGTGATGCAGCCCCTAGTCCTGTTGAGTAAGTCAGCAGAAACAATAAACACATCCAAGAACTACAGGGTCAGACAAAGCCAGGCCCCCTTCCTCTCACTGGGCATTGTTTCTTCAGTTGTATAATGAGGACATTGGATCTGATGAGAACCAATTTTATTTCTGGTTCTATGAACTCACCAAGAAGCCTAGCCTATTGTGTAATCAGACAGAATAGCTAAAGGTCTATGCTGTAAGAAACAAATTAGATAATATATGTAAAAGTGCTCTATGAAGCACTAAAACCTTATGCTTAGGGCTGCAGAGATGGGTCAGCAGTTAGGAGCACTAGCTGTTCTTGCAGAAGACCCGGGTTTGAATCCAAGCACCCATATGCCGGCTAACAACCATTGGCAACTCCAGTTCTAGGGAATCCGACACCTTCTCCTGTCCTAGGGCACTGCGTAACACAGATGCACTTACACACAGGCAGGCATAACACTCATACACATAAATAAAAGTAAATCAAAAAAATATTTTAAACCTTATGCTTATAATTCTCAATAATGAGAATTATTGCTATAAATTACCATAATTACCATGTTTTCTCCCATGCTGTGAATTATTATCCCATCAGTTAATGCCACTGCTGCTATCAGTTAACATCTCACAGCCCAACTGTTCCTCTATATTGTCACAATGTTTCACCACCCCCATGCCAGTCACCACCAGTATTAACACCATTTTCTTTTCTGGGGGGGGTCTTTTTGAGACAGGGTCTCCCTGTAGCCCCAGCTGGCCTGGAACTCACTATGTAGACCAGGCTGGCCTTGAACTCACAGAGATCTGCCTGCCTCTGCCTCCCAAGTGCTGGGACTACAGGCATGCACCAACATGTCGAGCTCACTATTTTCAAATGTAGATTTTATGCCCTTTACAGAAATCTTTGAGAATAAAACTTCATATAAAATGAATAGAAGTAAGCTGGGTGTGGTGGTGCATGCCTGTAGTCCTAGCACTTGGGAGGGAGAGACAGGCAAATCTGTGTGAGTTCAAGGCCAACCTGGTCTACATAGTGAGTTCCAGGCCAGCTGGAGTTACAGGGAGACCCTGTTTTAGAAAGACAAAATAATGAAAAAACTATAGGTTTTATTATTATTTAAGCATGGTGAACCCAGCATATAAGGAAAGATTATTGAAAGAGTAATTCGTTATTCACGGTTCCCAAGACACAAGGATATACCATGCCATGTAAAGTCACAATGGAAGCAACAGGGTTGGTCAGGAGTCAACAAAGAGAAGATAGGGACTAGAGTTTACTGTCGTTTTCACAAGAAGCCAGTTTCAAGCTAGAGGCCAACGTCACCAACACTGGCAAGAGGTAGTAGATCAAGATCTAAGAGAAAGGCACAAAAAACACATATTAAATACTGACCTGAGTTTATTTTTTATATATAATAACTCAAATAAGCCAAAGTATAGATATGTCATAAATATGTATATGGAAATAAAGCTGAGTGGATGTATATGCACCATGTGCATACAGGTGTCCAGGGAGCCCAGAAGAGGGTGTTGGATCTCCAGACACTGGAGTTACAGGTATTAGATTCATGAAAAGATCAGGACCACTAGAGAACACTCTGAGGCAAGAAAAGAAGAAAGGTATTGGAAGAGACAAGCTGCTGGACTGGCCTGTTCCCACAGGAGAGAGAAAGCCAGCAATTCCTTGTTACAGCAGGCTGGGTTTTATAAGATTCTTTTGTTTTGTGGGTAGGGGTGGTGGGTCGGGAGAGGGTTGGGGTGAGTCAGTAGCAGGTGCCTTGGTAGGGGCAGTTTGACTTAGGTGTTTTTCAGTTATTCGGTTGGCTGCGATGGAAAATTACTCTTATGATCAGGGTGCATTTGTAAAAAACAAAGGTCAGGTGGTTACTAAGAAACTAGGGCAGCTTAGTTTCTGTTTTATGGAATGCTGCCCACCAGGTTGTGATAACCATCTTGCTGGTCACTAGTGACTCCATCTTGGGGCCCAATTCTGCCTAACAACAGGCAGTTGTGAGCCACCTAACATGAAGCCAGGTCCTCTGCAAGAGCAGCAAGCAGGCTTAACCACTGAGGAGCCACCTCTCTAGCCCCCCATAAGTTTTCCTTTTCTAAAGCAAGCAATAATCAATGAAAAGATAACAGGGGCACACTAAGCAGTAATGTCATGGTCTAGTGTTTAAGTACATTATTGCTTACCACAAAAAGTCCTTGAGTCAGAAGCTAAAAACTGAAAGATATGGGGGCATGCTACCAACAGGGCTACGAACAAGACAAAGCCTGCTATACGCAGGAGTGGATGGTTTGCAGAGAAAAAGCTAGTCCACAGATTCCCCCTAAGGAGTGGGGACTGCATAAGGAAAAGAAACCTAGGTTGAGAAGCCTTTAGGATTGTGTTATTTGAAGAGTGAGAGAGCTGTTGGGTATATAAAGCCTCAGAGCAGCAAATGAATCTAGTTTGATCCCAAAGTAAATAGCTGTATCCACCTCAGATCTGATTAGCCAATAAAGACGGCAGAGTAAAGCCTGATTGCTGATCATTTGCAATCTGTTATGTCCATACAACTCTTTCCCATAGAATTCTATGTGTTCCCAGGCATGTTCTCATTTGAGTACTTCCTAAAAAACATACTTTTTCCCATTAAAGTCCTTTCAATCAAAAATATTTGGTACTGCAGCTAGAGAGATGTCTCAGTGATTTAAGAGCATTTGCTGCTCTTCCAGAAGACCCAGGTTTGGTTCCATGCACCCACATGGTAGTTTGCAACTGCCTGCATGCATGTGGTATATGTACACTCAGACACACATAAACACAAAATGAACTAAATAAACACATCTTTTTTAAAACTTTTTTTTTGGCCTGGCATGGTGGCACATACCTTTAATCCCAGCACTTGGGAGGCAGAGGCAGGCAGATCTCTGTGAGTTCAAGGCCAGCCTGGTCTACACAGTGAGTTCCAGGACAGCTGGAGCAGGAGCCCCTGTCTCAAAGAGACCAAAAAAGAAAAAGTTTTTTAAACATCCAGTACTAGGGTTGGGTTATAATAAGCTCAGTTATAAGGGCTTGCCTAGCATGCTCAAGGACCTAGTTTCTAACCTCAGCATGGCAAAAGAAATTGAGCAAGCAAAAAGTATCAAGTAATTCTAAAACTAGACAGACCTCTGTATATAATTTCAGCAAACATCCTTCTGGGCATAAGACACAGAGCTCTTTTGGGGGATATGGAGACTAGAAGCCAGGAGACTTGAATGACTTGTCTATGAAGGCTGAGTAACTTATAACAGTTCTCCCCAGAGACTCTCTCATTTTCTGTATTTTTTCTATTATTATTCCTGCTAAAATATTTTTCTTTTCTGGGGCTGGAAAGATGGCTCAGCAGTTAAGAACACTGGTTATTCTTACAGAAGACCCGGGTTGAATCCCAGCACCCACAAGACAGCTAACAACTGTCCGTATCTCCAGTCCCAGGGGATCTGACAGCCTCTTCTGACCTCCCTGGGTATTGTACAACACGGGTGCACTTACCTACATGGAGGCAATACATGTACACACATAAAATAAAAATAATAAATAAAAACAATTTTTTAATTTTTTTCTTTTCTTAGGATATAGAAATGTAATAAAATACCTGTCATTATATTTGATGGGCCAATACCATTATATCTTAACTGAATAAAACCATGCAGTGATAATTACATGCTATTCTTTTTTTTAAATAATTTACTGAGAATTTCATACATGCATATAAGGTGTATTGATCAAATTCATGCCCACTCCCTCCCCTCCAACTCCTCCCATATTCTCCCCATTACTTTTTTCTGACAACTTCATATACTTGTTCTTTTCTTATGGGGCTTTTTGCTACCCTAACATTCCCCCCTCTGAAGAGGTAACCCTAAAATCTTTTAAGGATTAGATAAAAGCTCCCAAATACTTTAGATATTTTTGGCCTTTGGAACAGAGTATGTTGCTAAGAGGCCTAAGGACACTTTGACTGTTAGCCAACAAACTGGCTACTTTTCTTTGGGGTCTTTTTACCCTAACTGCCTAGGCAATTTCTACTTCCTATTCTTATCACACCATCCTCTGAGGATGTTACCCGAATTGCCAATAGGGAATCAGGACGCAGATTGCTCCGGCTGTTGAATAGAACTCCATTGTGTAAATATACAACATTTTTGTTAACCACTTGTCAGTTGAGAGGCACTTAGGTTGCTTCCATCCCTTAGCTATTGTGAAAAGAGCAACAACAAACATGGTTGTACAAGTGTCTCTACAATAGGATGAGTCCTTTGGGTATATGCCAAGGAGTGGTATAACCAGGTCATATGGTAGGTTCATTTGTAGTTTTTGAAGAGTTCTCCACACTGTTTTCCATAGAGGTTGCACAAGTTTGCAATCCCACCAGCAGTGAATGAGCGTTCCTCTTTCTCCACATCCTCTCCAGCATTTGGTATCATTTGTTCTCTTGATCATAGCCAGTCTGATTGGGGTAAGGTGATACCTTTTGGTGGTTTTAATTAGCATTTCCCTAATTACTATGTTGAACACTTTTTGCGATGTTTCTTAGCCATCTTTATTTCTTCCTTTGATAACTCTCTGTTTAGATCTTTAGCCCATCTTTAATTCAGTCATTTGGTTTCCTGATTCTTTGAGTTCTTTATATATTCTAGATGTTAACCCTCTGTCAGATGTGTCACTGGTGAAGATTTTTTCCCATTCTGTGGGTTTTTCTTCACATTTTTAATTGTTTCTTTTGCTGTACAGAAGCTTTTCAATGAGGTCCCACTTGTTGATTGCTGACCTTAATTCCTGAGCAACTTCTGATTCAGAAATTCCTTTCCTACACCTATATCCTGTAAGTTACTGCCAATATTTTCTTCTAATAGTTTCAGAGTTTCCAGTTTCACATTGAGGTCATTGATGCATTTGGAGTTGACTTTTGTGCAAGGTGAAATATAAGGATCTAGTTTCATTTTTCTACAGATAGAGATCCAGTTTTGCCAGCATCATTTGTTGAAGATGCTGTCTTTCCTCCATTGTGTGTTCTAGGCACCTTTGTGAAATATCAGGTGGCTGAAATTGTGTGTAATTGGATTTGGGTCTTCAATGATGTTCCATTGATCTATGTGTCTTTCTGTGCCAGTACCATGCTGTTTTTATGACTCTAGCTCTGTAGTACACTTTGAGATCTGGTATAGTAATCTCCCCAGTGTTGCTCTTTGTGCTCAGGGTTGCTTTGGTTATCCAGGGTCATTTGTGCTTCCATACAAATTTAAGGATTTTTTTTCTAATTCTGTGAAATATGTTAAGGGGATTTTGATTGGGATTGCATTGAATCTAAATATTGCTTTTGGTAGGACAGTCCTTTTAACAATATTAATTCTTCCAATCCATGAGCATGGGTGGTCCTTCCATCTTCTGGTGTCTTCCTTAATCTCTTTAATGATTTAAAATTTTCATTGTAGAGAACTTTGGTGTCTTTGGTCAGATTTACTCCAAGGTTTTTTTTGGGGGGGGTTGTTTTTTTTGTTTTTTGTTTTTGCAGCAATTGTGAATGGGAGCATTTCCCTGTATTCTTTCTCCAATTGCTTGTTATTGGTATATAGAAAAAGCTACTGATTTTGATTGATTTTATAACCTGCCACTATACTGAATGTATTGATCAGTTCTAGGAGTTTTCTGGTGGAACTTTTGGGATCTCTTAGGTATAGTATCATATCATCTGCGAAAAGTCATAGTTTGACCTCTTCTCTTTTCCAATTAGTACTCCTTTAAATCCTTCTCTTGTCTGATTGCTCTAGTAAGAGTTTAAAGCACTATATTGAAAAGAAGTGGAGATAATGAACATCCTTGTCTGGTTCCTGATTTTAGTGGGAATGCTTCCAGTTTTTCTCCATTTAGAATGATGTTGGCTCTGGGTTTTTTATACATAGCTTTAATTATGTTGAGGTATGTTCCCTCCAGTCCAATTTCCTCTGGGACTTTGAACATGCTGAACTTGTTCAAAAGCCTTTTCTGCATCTATTGTGATGACAATGTGATTTTTGTCTTTGAGTCCATTTATATGATTAATGATGTTTATTAATGTTGTATATATGGAACCAGCCTTGCATCCCTGCAATAAAGCCTACTTGATCATGGCAAATTATCTTTTTGATGTGTGTCTGTATGCAGTTTGCAAGTATTTTAAGAATTTTTGCATCTATGTTCATTAAGGATATGGGTCTCTAGTTTTCTTTTTTGGTTGTGTCTTTACCAGGTTTGGGTATTAGGTTTGGTCTGGCTTCATAGAAAGAATTTTGGAGATCTCTCTGTGTTTCTATCATTTTGAATAATTTAGGTAGTATTGGCTGGAGGTCTTCTTTAAATGTCTGGTAGAATTCTGCTGTAAATCCATCTGGGCCTGGGCTTTTTTTAGTTGGGAGGCTTTGTATTACTGATTCGATTTCCTTATATGTTATGGGTCTGTTTAAACTGGTGATCCTGTCTTGGTTTAACTTTGGTGGTTCCCATGATTTTAGATATCCATCCATTTCTTTCAGATTTTCAAATTTAGTAGTATATAGGCTTTTAAAAATATTTCCTTATGCTGGCAGTGGTGACGCATGCCTTTAATCCCAGAACTTGGGAGGCAGAGGCAGGCAGATCTCTGTGAGTTCAAGGCCAGCCTGGTCTACATAGTGAGTTCCAGGACAGCTGGGGTTACAGGGACACCCTGTCTCAAAAAGACATATATACATTCCCTTATAATGTTCTGGATCTTTTTGGTGTCTGTTTTGATGTTTCCCCTTTCATCTCTGATTTTGTTGATTTGGATTTGCTCTTTCTTTCTTTTGGTTAACTGGCCTAAGTTTCTGTCTATCTTGTTTAGCTTTTCAAAGAACCAGCTCTTAGATTCATTGATTCTTTGTATTGTTTTCTTTGTCTCTATTTGATTAATTTCTTTATGTGCTCTGATTTTGTTATTTCTTCTCTTCTGCTTGGTTTGGGTTTCATTTGTTCTTGCCTTTCCAGTGTCTTGAGTTGCAGTGTTAGGTTTTTTATTTGGGTGTTCTTTCTGATTTTTTTATATAGGCACTTAGAGCTGCAAACTTCCCTCTAAGGACGGCTTTCAGCATGTCCCAGAGGTTTTGTTGTGTTTTATTGTCCTTTTCATTGAATTCCAGGAATTCTTTTATTTCTTTCTTAATTTCTCCTTTGACGCACCCATTATTTAGGAGTGTGTTCCTTAATCGCAGTTCATGTAGTCACTAGTGTTGATTTTGAGCTTTATTGCATTGTGTTCTGATAGAATGCATGGAATTATTTCAATTTTTTTTTTTTTGTATTTGTTGAGGTTTGTTTTGTGGCCCAGTATGTGGTTAATTTTTAAAACAGTTCTATGGAGAGCTGAGTACGAAGTGTATTCTTTGGTGCTTGGGTGAAATATTCAAAGGATGTCAGATAGGTCCATTTGATGTATAGTATCATTTAATTCAGACGTCTCTCTGTTTATTCTTTGTTCAATTGACCTGTCTAATGGTGACAGTGGAGTATTGAAATCCCCTTCTATTACTCAGTTGGGGTTAATCTGTGTCTTAAAGTCCTATAGTGTTGTTTTTATTGAATTTGGGTGCACCAGAGTTTGGTGCATATACGTTAAGGATTGTAATATCTTCTCGGTTAATTGTTCCTTTAATCAGAATGAAGTGCCCCTCCTTATCTCTTCTGATTAGATTTACTTTGAAGTCTATTTTTTCTGATATTAGAATTGCAACCCCTGTTTGTTTCTTAGTACCAGTTTCTTAGAATATTCTTTTCCCTCCTTTCACCATAAGGTAGTACCTGTACTTGAAAGTGAGATGGGTTTCTTGCAGACAGCAAAGAGATGGATTCTATTTCTTAATCCATTCACTTAGACTATATCTTTTGTCTGGGGAGTTCAGTCCATTGATATTTAAGATTATTACTGAAACATGTGTATTGCTTGCTGTCATTTTGATTGCTGTTTGTGTTCTCTAATTTTTGGGTTTCCTCAATTATACCTCTATTTATTTTCTTTCATTGCCCTGGGGTATAATTGTTTCTCCCTCTGCTCTTTCTGTTGCTTCAAGTATTCTTCAGAAGGCTTGTTTTGTGAACATATACTCTTTCAGGCTATTTGTGCCACGGAAGATTTTTCTTTCCCTTCAACTATAATAAACATTTTTGCTGGGTAAAGCATTCTGTGCTGGCATCTATTGTCATGTAGAGCTGGAAATACCTTGGTCCAGGCTTTTCTGGCTCTCATAGTTTGCATTGATAATTCAGCTGTAATTCTGATGGGCTTTCCTTTGTATGTGACTTCTTGTTTCTCTTTTGCTGCCCTCAGTATTCTCTCTTTGTTTTGTACATTTAGTGTTTTTACTACTATATATCATAGGGAGTTCCTTTTCTGACCTATTTGGTGTTCTATGTGCTTCCTGTATTTGTATGGGGATGTCTTTCCTTAATTTCAGGAAATTCTCTGCTACAATCCTGTTTAAGATCTGGTTAACACCATTAAACTGAAATTCTTCTTCCTCTATTCCTGTGATCCATAGATTTAGTCCTTTCCTAGTGTCCCACATCTCTTGCATATTCCATAACTCTGCTTTTAAAAATTTTCCATACTCTTTGCTTGAGTGGTCCAATTGTTCAACTTTATCCTCCAGTGTTGATAGTGTGTTTTCATTTCATTCATTCTAGCGGTGAGGTTTTTCCCTGTTGTTTCAAGTTGGCTTATTGAGTTTTGCACTTCCTTCTTCATTTCTGCCTGAGTTTTCTTCAATGTTTCTATCTCTTTTGTGAATTCAGTTGGAAGTTTATCCCTATCTTCTTTTAGTTCTGTTTGTTTGTGTGTTCTTTAAATTCTTTGAATTCCTTGATCATGTTTATGGTTATTCTTTTAAACTCAGTGTCCTGGGTTATCTCGAGGAGGTTCTACTTTGTAGAACTCTTCTACAGGACTGGTGGAGTTTTGTGGGGACATAGTGTTTTGGCTTTCCATTTTATTATTCTTTCGTTGTGATTTTGGCATGTGAATTTCTTTTGCTGTTTATGGTTCTGATAGGAGAATTAAGTTGGAGTATGCTTCTGATGTATTATTGGGGTTCCTAGGGTCTTTCCTTATTGGTTATGTAAGGCTGGTTGGTACAAGGTTCAGGTTCTTTCAGGTTTATTTTGGCAGAAACTGATGGCTTCAGATCAGCTATTCAGGAGCACCCACAGAAGCCCGTCAGGTTCCAGTCAAGTACACTCAGCCTTCCTTCTAAGGTTTGGACCCCTATTAGCAGGAACTCAGAGAAAATCTGGGAAATTCCCCAAGGGGTGGGGGTCACAATTTTGGGACTCTCAGTTGGTCTGCTGTGTTCTCAGCCCCTATGCCAGAGGGAGGCCAGAACCTGCACTCTCTGGTGGTGTGCTGAGATCACAGCTACTACACTGATGAAGGTCGGAGCCCACCCTCTCAGGCTGTCTCCTAGGATCTCAGCCTTAGCCTTAGCCCACCAATGCAAGGTCTGCCCTGGAGCCTTGGGAGGGGCCTCATGAAATTCCAGGTAGGGGGATGGGCATGGTACAATTAGGGGAAGCTCACCACTGTGGAGGCAGGATCTGGGTGCTCTCAGTCAGTCCCCTGTGTTCTGAGCCCCTATGCCAGAATCACGTGTTGTTCTTATGAGTTGTAAACTGGTACAGTCACTATGAAAATCAATGTAGAGATTTCTCAAAAAAACTAAAAATAGAACTACCATATGACCCAGCTACACCTCTCTTTGGCACATACCCAAAGGACTCTATACCCTGCAACAGAGATGCTTCCACATCCAAGTTCATTGCTGCTCTTTTCTCAATATTTAGGAAATGGAATCAGCCTAAATGCTCACCAACTGATGAATGGATACTGAAAATATGGTACAAATACACAGTAGAAGTTTATTCAGTACTAATGAAAAATGAGATTTTTAGGAAAATGGATGGAATAGAAAATCTTATACAGAGTGAGGTAACCCAGACCCAGAAAGACAAAAAGCCCTACCAGCACAACCTGATGACTCAAGTTTAATCTCCACAACCCATGTAAAAAACTGGATGCAGTGTTAAGCACCTGTAATACCAGCCCTCCTATGGCAAGATGGGAGATTCATGGACCAGGTAGCCTACAGCACAGCAGCAGAAACAAGACCCTGTCTGAACAAGGTAGGAGGCTGTGACATTTCTAAGCCACATTACAGTTACACCTGAATAAATAATCAACCTGACTCCATGTTAGTTTTAAGGCCAAGATTGTACCAGAACTCTGAGGCACCTGTTACTTTTGATGTCTCTAGGAAATGTGCTCTCCAGCCAGACCTCACCCATACTTTATTCAAACAGTCTCTCCAGCAACAATTTGGGAAGTAGAAGGTAGGATACACCCTCAGAATCTTGCTTTTTGACCCCTAAGTCTAGAATCTCTCGCATACACACTATTAAGCAGATTCCTCAATTATTCTGTTTTCAATGAGAATGGCAGTGTTTTGATATGCTAAATAAAAATCAAGCACCCCTACATTCATTCACTATCTTGGGTGAAGGGCAAGGTGGGGCCCTGAGAGATTAAGGTTGATGCTCCAGGTTGCAAGAGCTCTGGGCTCCATGAGCTTGTTTGAATTATAAACAATAGCTTTTTGGTGCAGGGTTAAGCAAAAGTCATTAGTCCAGATTCTGTCCATATTGTCATATTGTAAGTTATTCCTACAGAAGGTGAGAACTGGCTCCTAAACATTGTCCTCTGACCTCCACAAATAAATAAATAATATTTTTTAATCCAGAGTGAAATTTTACTGAAAACTGGGAAGGAGAAATCTTAATCTATCTTATTCTCCATTAATATTCACAACTTTTGATTTATAAAATAACCTTTTTATTCAAATTAGTAAATAAAAAGCAAGGTGTCCTCTAATTCTTTACTAATCTTTGGGACAGAGATCACACAGAGTTCACCCTAAAAAGTATCTAAATTTAGTGATTTGCTGCTGGAGCAAAACTCTCATGCACCAGTAATAGAACAAGACAGGCTTTCCAAAGTATGCCAGGCATGTGCTTGTAATGCTGTAACCAGCAGGTCCAGAGGCTCTTTCCCTGCATGCTGGTGACCTGAGATATCTTGCTTTTTCTAGGCCAGTTACAGAATGATATGGAACTGGAAGCAAATAAGCAAGGCTTTTAATATACACTTAATAGAAATATTTAGGGGTTAGAAGTGTAGTTCAGTGGTAGAGTATTTGTCTAACATGAGTGAACCCGTACATACATTCAGTCCGTCACCATGGCCAATAAATAAATGAAACAAATATTTTAATGCTGCATATAGGCACATAGTAGGTACTTTTTAATGTCAAAAGATTACTAAAGGAAACATAGGTCTCCTCAACCTTGAACTCTTTGACCCTTGGTTTACAGCTCAGAGTCAACTACGGTTTAAGCTGTTGTGTGGCTTTGCATGAGGATACTCTAAGAGCAGGGGCAGACTGCTTTCTTTTGTCTATACCTAGTTGCTGGCAATCACTTTTTAGAGGACAGTACTCTGCTTGGGTGTTCAGAGAAATAATGGCCTTTATTTCTTTTTTTTATTATTAAAATGGATTTAATATGCCAACATTTATAAATTGTTTAATTGTAGTTTCTCAAATCATTTTAAATTACAATTTTCAGAAAGGATATTAAGATCTGTAAAGGCTAATTTCATGATACTAGAATAATTTCATATATAATATTAATATGAAATTACCTTTTTTCTAGTTCTTTATAATCATTCTAAATATTTAAAAATACAATACAGTTTTACAGAAAGTTATTATATTTCCCCATCACAAAGAAAAAACCCTCTTCTCTGGTAATTTCCTTTGTGCAAGAATGTAGACTATAGAATAATTATTCTAAAGAAGATCTAGAGAAGTCTGGTGGGGTGGCACATGGCTCAATCCCAGCACTTGGGAGGCTGAGGCAGGTGGACTGCCATGTGTTTAAGGCCAGTTTGAGGTACATAGCAAGATGTTGTCTCAAAAAAACAAAAAACAAAATAAAATAAAATAAACAACATCGTTAAAAAACAGGCCCAGTGGCCTACGCCTATAAGCACTTGAGAAGCTGACGTAGGTGAAGTGCCATAAATTCAATGCCAAACTGGACTTCATAGTGAGCTTAAGGTCACCCTGGGCTAGAGTGAAATCCTGTCTCAAAAACAAACAAAAATACGACCCAAAGAGGAAATGGTTTCATAAAACCTCTTTTCTTTTTTCTTTTTGGTCTTTTTGAGACAGGGTCTCCCTGTAGCCCCAGCTGTCCTGGAACTCACTATGTAAACCAGACTGGCCTTGAACTCACGGAGTTCCAACTGCCTCTGCCTCCTGAGTGCTGGTATTAGAGGCATGCACCACCATGCCCGGCTCTCATAAAACCATTTTTCTCTAACTAGATTAAGCTTAATGTACCTTGAGTCACACCTGTAGTTAACATATGCTTATTTCTCTGTGATATCTTTTAACTTTGATTTCTGAGTTCCTTTGTTCAAACTTGTTTTTTCAAGTTAATAGGATGGATATTATATATCCTTTTACTCTTCTTTTTCCCCCCCTCCTTTCTCCTCCTGGTCTTAAAGCAAAGGATAAAGCATAGAAGAAAGAATTGGTGTAAGAAGGGCTGGAGAGATGGCCCAATGGTTAAGATCATGTATTGGTCTTGAAGACCACCAGGATTCTGTTCCCAACATTCAACTAAGAATTGCCTGTAACTCCAGCTCTAAGGGATCCAACATGTTCTTCTAGCCTCTGTGGTCACCTGCACTGATGTGATCACATGCATACACTCCATCACACAAACATATACAAAAATAAAATAAATAACCCTTTAGAATTCTGTAAGAGAAGATGATGACAGTTTTGTTGCTGTTAAGCACTCACCAGATGCCAGGTACTATTGATACATTTTCTTATTTAATCTTCATAAATTATATAAAATAGGTGCTTTATCTGCATTTATTTTTATATTTTAAATTTATTCATTTATTTTTGGTTTGGAGAAGCAGGGTCTTGCTATGTAGCCCAGGCTGGTATCAAATGCCTGATCTTCCTGTCTTGGGCCCCTGAGAACTGAGATTACAAATGTGTACCAGCCTTATCCTTTTAGAAATGAGAACACAGGGGGCTGGAGAGATGGTTCAGTGGTTAAGAGCACTAGCTGCTCTTGCAGAGGACCCAGGTTTGGTTCCCAGCACCCACATGGCAGCTAACAACCATCTGTAACTCCAGTTCCAGGGGTTCTGACGCCCTCTTCTGACTTCCAAGGGCATTGTACAACACAGGTGCACTTAGATACATTCAGGCAAATATACTCATACACATAAAATTTTAAAAATTAGAAAAGAAAATATTTAGAAATGAGAAAACAGGTTAAGGGAGATTAATTTATTCTCAGACATATGACTACTTCGAAGCAAAGCTGAATTTTGAGACAAGACTCTTCAACTCTGAAGCCCTACTACAAACACTGAAATTTGAAGTATATATGGAGATAGAAGATATAACAGACTACCCGTAATGGAGTAAATGAAATATGCAGCACAAACTAGGGTGATCCCTGGGCTCATTATATGTGGAAACTGCACTGTGATCTCTATTTGAGCTTCAAGGAGGTTGTATTGACAGCACTGGGTGAGATACTAAAATGAGAATTATTGTTCCAGCCTTAACTGACTTGGGGGGCAGATGTGGTTGAGTCAGGGGTCTCCCTGTATGTCCATGTTTGGCCTGGGACTCACTATGTAACCAGACTGTCCTCAAACTCACAGAGATCTGCTTGCCTCTGCCTCCCAAGTGCTGCTGTGTGATTTATTAAGAAACTGAGTGAGGTTTTTCAATACAGGAGAGGCAGTCTACTACAGGTATTCTTGACTAAGTCCACCCACTTCCCTTCACACCTACTGCAGGACTCACGGGAGGATTGCCCATAAAGCAACCCAGTGACCACAAATTGATAAGACAGACTCCTAAAATCTGTTGACATCTGCAGGGTAAGCAGTGTCAGGCAAAGAGGATCAAGCTGAAATTAATGCATGCTTCTAAATGTCATGGGAGCCAGAAACTTGGGCAGGAAGAGGCACTGCACATAGACTGAAAGCATCTCTAGAACAGGTTGCTGAGCAAGAATGTCATTATTTCTGAGACCCACCTAAGCTAGTACCCAGAGGCAGCCTTTGCAAGTGTTCATTTTAAGAGAGTTTATAGCAATTTACAGCAAAAGGAGTTAGATGTTCCTTAGGACCTGTGGAGAGGGCTCAGTGGTTAAGAGCACTAGCTGCTCTTGCAGAAGACCTGGGTTTGGTTCCTGGAACCAAGATGGCAGCTAACAACTGTTGGTAACTCCAGTTCCAGGAAATCTAATGCCCCCTTCTGGCCTCTAAGGGCATTGCATGACATGGATGTACTTCCATATGTACAGGCAAAACATTCATACATATAAAATAAAAATAAGGTTTTTTTTCTTAAAAAAAAAAAAAAAAAAGATGTTCCTTAGGGAACCTGGCTTTGAGCAGAAAGGGCAAGAGTAATTTAAGACAAAATTTTCCCCCCAAATCGCAGCTTCTTCTGAGAGCAGAGAGCTCACCGGAGAAATGATTAAGAAGAGAAAGGATGAAGTTAAATGTCCTTGGAGTGGGAAAGGATACAAGTAGGCCCCCTGAAGTCAGAACTGAGAGCTCATGCAGACAACCAGTCACCTGTATCTGTATCTAGTGTGGCAAGTTTGGCCACAAACAAAATCCTGAGGACACCAAAGCACCAACCATCCCCAGCATTTCTATATCAACCTATAAATATTTCAGGAACGAACCAAACAGTGTTACTCCCATGAGATGGAAAAAAATACACTCTGCTTTAATGGTAAAGAAGGACACTTTATGACAGATTACACCTATGAGGAAAAGTAGTCAGTAGCATTAGAGTTAGGTTTTCACCTTCCACTTGGCAGATTTAAGATCTTAAAATGGAACATTCCTGCCTATAACTTTCCCCATTGAACTCTAATGTTAGTATGTCTGATCCCAAGCTTTGCCTGACCTAGTAAGTCCCATGACTGGCTGGAACAGAATGGAAGAGGGCTTCACAGGGACAACGGAATCTTCCCTGATGGGGACAGGGTCCTGGTTTCAATCCCTACCATCTCAACAAACATTTCTCTTGATCAGTAAATAGCCATGGAGAGGCAGCATTTCAGAGATAATTTCCAGCTAACTTCCCCAGGAAAGAAGGAAGGAAAAGGGTAGCTCTCAGGCCTGGAGAGGCTTTGGTGCCATGAGCAAATATTGTGTGGTATTACTCTCCTCTTCATTCAACACTTTGAAGGGGTATTGTGTAACAGACCTGTTGAGATGTTAAATACGTTTGTGGAGGAAACAGGATGGGAGTGGGGTAGAATGAACAGAATTAATTGTTCCATGATGTCTTTTGCCTTCTGTTTAAGAGGTGATAAAGGTAAAAAATGCACATTACAGGAGAAGAGATGGGAAGAGGTGTGTATCAGAAACAGACAGAGGTCAGAGAAGGGGAGTTCAAAAACCTGCTCAGGGAAAGGCCCAGGAGGGAGGGTGTCAAGTGGGAAAGAGGAGGAGTTGAAGTGAGGGAACAATTATGAAATTTTGCAGTGTGAAATACCACACTGAAGCTTTCAACAAAAGCTCCTTCACCATCTGGGGATGTAGCTCAGTTGGTGAAGTCTTTGCCCATCTGTTCTATATGATCTAGAAAATGATCTACCGTAGTCATATGTTTGGCTTGAATTAGTGAGTTTATTAAGTATATAGAAAGCTAAAGTAAAAGAATAAATAGCAAATAACAGATAAATCGCTATATAGATAGCAAAGCATCATCAAATAAGATATTGAAAATATCTAAAAGAAATGAAATATAAGGCAGTCAACTAGAGTTCCCATAGAGAGAGTCCCAGGCAGAGCACAGTGTCCCCTCAGCTGAGGCTTCCAAATCAAACAACAAATAATGGGGGCTGGAGAAATGGCTCAGTCGTTAAGAGTGCTTCCTATCCTTTCAGAGGACCTGAGTTTATTTCCCAGCACCCACATCAGGTGGCTCCACCTAGAAATCCAGCTCTAGGGGATCCAACACCCTCTTCTGGCTTCCATAGGTACACACATGTGATACACACATAGACACTCACATAAACTTTTTAAATGTTTTTTAAGAAGAACAAATAACGGGGCTGGAGATATGGCTCAGCAGTTGAGAACACTTGCTATTCTTCTAGAGGACCCAGGTTCAATTTCCAGCACCCACATGGCAGCTAACAACTGTTTGTAACTCCAGTCCCAGGAGATCTGATACACCCTTCTATCCTCCATGGACAACATGGGCGCACTTACATACATGCAGGCAATGCACTCATACATATAATGAAAATAATAAACAAAAATTTTTTAAAAAAGAACAAATAGCAACAGAGATCACATCATCAAATTGGGTGTGCAAAACATCCAGTAGCAACCTGCTGGGGAAGTTAAGGCAGTCATCTGGAGTTCCTGATTGAGCTTTCACTCCATGATGAACATCCAGTAGCAACCTGCTGGGGAAGTTAAGGCGGTCATCTGGAGTTCCTGACTGAGCTTTCACTCCATGATAAACATCCAGTAGCAACCTGCTGGGGAAGTTAAGGCGGTCATCTGGAGTTCCTGACTGAGCTTTCACTCCATGATAAACACTACAGCTGAACTTCCAACATCTTATTTCGACTGTAACCTCTGCTGGAGATGGCTTCCCCTTTAGCTGTCCTCAAGGACACAATGTTTTTACTCTTGGGCTGTTTTATCACCCTCTTCCCTGCCTGTCACAGCATCAGGAGTCCAGTCCATCCACAGACAAGGGACCCCAAAGGACACTTAGAGACAAACATGCGTGGGTCTTGTGCTAGATAGCTTTAGTTGTCAACTTGACATACCTGGGAAGAGGGACCCTCAACTTCCTAATTGCTGCTATTGGATTGGCCCTGTGGGCATGTCTGTGAGGTATTTTCTTGATTCTTGAGTGATATGGGAGAGCCCATTCTACTATGGGTGGTGCCACTCCAGGCATGTGGTCCTGGGTTGTATAAGAAAGTAGGTTGAGAAGCAAGTCAGTAAGCAGCGTACTTCCATGGTCTGTGCTCCAGGTTCCTGCCCTGAGTTCCTGCTTTGGCTTCCCTTCATGATGGACTGTGTGCTATAAGCCAAATAAACCCTTTCCTCCCCAGGTTGGCTTGGATCAGTGTTTTTATCACAGCAACAGAAAGTAACTAGAACAGTAACTGAAATGGGAGGGGAGCAACTCCACTTCCAAAGGCAGCTTTTTAGTAAACTCAAACAGCACATGGCAATGCACCACTATAATATACATTACACTACCGTGCACGAAGCCCTGGGTTCCATCCCCAGCACTGCACAAAACCAGGCTTGGTAGCCCATAATGCCAGCACTCAGGAGGTAGAGGCAGGAGAATCAGAAATTCAATGTCATCCTCAGCTACATAGCAGTTAGAGAACGCATGCCCTCTAAGTACCCAGACCCTAAGCAGAGATGACTTCAGTCAAGGCAGGAACACATCCATCCAAGTGTGGAAGGGAGCCTGACTACTGCCACATTGCACACGGTCACATATTAACCAAGCCCTACTACCCTAACCAAAGAAAGAGACCATGTAGCCTAAATCACATAAGCCCCACTCCCCTACTTTGGTCATATAGCATAGATCACATATTAACTAAGCCTGCTTCCTCACAGTGCAAGACTTCCCCTTCCCTCAGACACCTTGCTTTGTCTGGTGGAACTGAAGCTTCTTACTTTGGATGCTCACCGTACTACCTGCTGTGGCATTAATAAATTTCTCACCTGAAGAATTAATGGATTCAGCACCCCTGTCTCTCAAATCCCCTCTCCTCTCCCTCCCTAAAAACCTAATAGTGAGTTGGAGGTCAGCTTGAGATACACAAGATCCAGTTTTTTGTTTTTAGTTTCAGTTTTTATTTTATATGTATGAGTGTTATGCCTGCATGCGTATAAGTCCACCTGTGTCGTGCAGTGCCCACAGAGGACAGAAGAGGGCATCAGATCCCCTGGAACTGGAGTTACAGACGGTTGTTAGCCCCCATGTGGATGCTGGGATTCAAACCCAGGTCTTCTGCAAGAACAGTCAGTGCTCTTAAGCACTGAACCATCTCGCCAGCCAAGACCCAGTTTTGATAAAGTTCTTCATTGATGCTTTTCAGCCTGGATTTGTTGTGAAAGAGGTACGTCAAAGAACCCAGGTGTACTCCAGCAGTTGGGTGTGAACATAGTGTGGGTGCCTCAGGGTAAAGGACTAGAGAAACGGCTCATCAGTTAAAAGCACTGGCTACTCTTTCAGAGGACCCAGGTTCAAATCCCAGCACCCACATGGCAGCTAACAACCATCTGTAACTCCAGTTCCAGGGGATCCAATGCCCTCTTCTGGCCTTAACTGGTACTGCATGTACTTGATGCACGAATATACATGAAAGGAAAACCTACACATAAAATAAAAATAAATAAAATCTTTAAAGAATCTGAAACTGTACATGGCTTTACAAGTGGGTATGAAAATAGAGAATTTAAACGGCCCCCAGAAAAGATGATACCAGCTAGTTATTAAAAGGATATCCAGTGTTGGGAAACAAAGTGCTAGAGGCCCAAAAGAGGGAACAAACAACCGAAACCATGTGGTATGTCTAAGAAACAGTCTGTCAATGGCAGCAGAGCCAGAGATACAGCTCTACTCTGTCACATACAGCAAACTAAGGTGTTCCCTTAATCTTTTAGGGACCTCAACTCAAGTAAAAATCAGATTCTTGGCTTCAGAATTTCAGGACAAGACAATATGTAGAAGGACTGAAATTTTTTTTCTTGGTCTTTTTGAGACAGGTTCTCCCTATAACCCCAGCTGGTCTGGAACTATGTAGACCAGGCTGGCCTTGGGCATGTGCCACCATGCCCAGAAAGAATTGAAATTTATTAAAAGACATATTTAACATATATTTTAAACACAAGGGTTAATAGAAAGAGATGATCAAGTAAAGAATAAGACATACCCAACCTTGGGTATAGGATTCTTAATAGATTGTCACTCATTATTTGTGGCAGATACAATGTGATAGTGCCTGATTAAAGAATGACTGTCTCCTAGAATCATTTAAAGCAAGAGTGAGCCCAACCTGTTCTCAGAACTGTTCCTTTTTTGTGTTTCTCAAAACTCTTCCCCCAAAGAACTTTCTCTGTATTTATTTAAACTGTATATCCAGCATATCACTTCAGAAAGGAATATATTATATCTGATATCATATCTGATATCATATGATAAGGGAATGAGGCCTTTGTCTTAAAGAATCTTTAACCAAGGAAGTTTGCCTCATCTGACTCCTACTGACTCAGAGCAGCACACAGAACCACAAACAGATCTTGCTAAACTAAGCCCATGTGTTATCTGCAACATATGCTGTGGATAGTTCATTGTTCTCCACATGCTTCCCAGGTCACCGCTTTCAGTGATGATATTTTCACCACACACACACACACACACACACACACACACACACACACACACACATATATATATATATTCTGGGCCAAGTACAAGGAAGGGTCATGAGGGAGAAATAGGGAAGGAACACAGTCCAAGATTAAACCTATGTGTTTAGTTTAGCTAGTACACACACACACACTGATCTGGGTCAGGGCAAGGCAGGGTCATTAGGGAGAAGTGGGGAATGTTGTTTAAGATTAAAGCTATGTGTTTAGCTTAGTTTGTAGAAATTGATTACATGGTGGGGGGCAGATCTGGTAGGATTGTTTACATTGTTTTCCTAAAGGCTAGCTAAATTGAAACAAGCTGATTACACAGTAGGAAGGCATATTGAATATACAGTGATAAACGATCTCAAAACATGTAAGATAAAATCCCCATTTGTAACAGAAGGCATTTCCAGACAAGTAATTGCCCAGGTCTTGTTTTTACAATGGCTATTTACATTATCTTGTGACTGTCTAAGTTATATTGCTTGGAGAGTATATTTACAATAGAGTTTAAAGGTTAAAGAATTTTCTTTGTAAACAAAGCTGTAATGTGGATTTATGGGCAGGTATATTTAGATGTAAGAATGAAAGGTAGATGCTGAAAACCGAGGTCATTTTGGCCCTAAGTAAGCAAAGTTTATTTACTGCCTTTGACATCTTTGATAGCCATGTCTTTAGGAAAACATGCTTTGTTCCATAGACAGTTTTGATTTTATTAAAAGTGTGAAGTTTCCTGTCAGCGGGATAAGCAAACCAGATCCCAGGCAAAGGGAATCTTTCCTGTCCCATGTGTGCTTTCCCATGTCATCATTTTCCCTCTCTTTCTGTCTTGCTTCAGTCCTAATCACGGGCTGCAGAAAAGAAGGTTGCCTATCTCATGGATGCTTGGCCACCCTGAAATCTTAATGGTAGCTGTGGATGCTACAGGAACAACACAAGGACCACTGTATGGAATCTGCAAGAGGACAGACTATGGCATACTACACAATACCTCTGAAAGGAGAAGAAATAATGTCTTACCCCCACCTCTCCAATTATCTACCTTCTTCAAATGACCATATATAGACCTGGATTGTAAACACAGCACAAAATAAAACACATTATGATTTAATCTCACTAAATGACTAGGAGTACATGGAATTGTAACCATAACACAAAATACAACACATTTTGGGTTGATCTCACTCAATTTCAGCAGCATTCCCTGGATCTGACAGCTCTGTTTCTTTGCCAGCTCCAACTGAGTAAGAGGCTATTATTCATCAACACACACTAATTTGTGGGGTAGGGAGAATCCTCAGGGCCTTAGTGAACACACTGGTTTTTAGCAGCCTAAGGCCTCTCTGCCTGTGCCAGAGGTACCTGCTTGCACACTCCCCTCTTCTTCCTTCACTCTGAATTGTGAGTTGTCATCTTGACTCCATCTCTCACAAGATAGTCTGAGGACCTCCCCTTGCAGGCCACCCCAAAGTGAATTCCAGAGGATCTGAAAGCACACTTTATAATTAATTTGTTAAATAAATTTGTTTTTGTTTTGCTCATTAAGTTGCCTTTTGCTACAGGACTGACCATCTCCTTGTGGTAGATAAGGAAAGATATCACACTTTTCTGGCACCCCAATCAAGGATGTCACGGACAGGGAGTACTCAGCTGAAGACATCTTGCTCAGCCCAGAAGCTATGGTCAAGACATCCTGACCCTGGTGATGGTGATATGGCTCAAAAGATAAAGGCATTTCACCCCAAGACTCATGATCTGATTTCCATCCCCAGAACCCACAGAGTGGAAGGAGAGAATTAATTCCTGCAAGTTGTTCTCTGACCTCCAAAGCAGCCAAAATCCCAGCATAGTTGGGAAAGGGAATTAGGAAGTCCCACCTCTGTCTGAGAGCTATTGACTACTAAGGAAAGAGTCAGTTTTCTTCAAGGATGCATGCCCTGAGAGGCTAACCATGTTCCAGTAGATGATCCTATGCACATAGAGGCAGCACTAAGTAGACTCAGTGGGTATTTATAGGAAGGAAGGAAGGAAGGAAGGAAGGAAGGAAGGAATCAAAATGTCCTTGGGCCTCTTAGCAATATGCTCTGTTCCAAAAGCCAAAAGTATCAAAAGTATTTGGGAGCACTTATCTAATCCCTAAAAGATTTTATCAGAGGGGGGAATGTTAGAGTCATGAAAAGCCCCAAAAAAGAAGGAAGGAAGGAAGGGAGGGAGGGAGGGAGGGAGGATAGCACATGAAGTTAGGGAAAAGTGGTGGAGGTGGATAGGGAAGGAATTGGAGGAGACAAGGGGGTTAATTTGATCCAAACATTTTATATACATGTATGAATATTAAATTTTATAAAAGAGAGAGTGGTCCTAGGTGTTCATGAACTCTGCCTACTGCTGTCTTCTGCTGCTCCTGATAGCACTCTTCCTTCACTGCAGGTACCGCTTTGCGAAGCAGCGGAGGAGATTCCGATACTGACCATCTCAGACACTAGCAAGGGAGGACTCAAGAGAGAAAAAAAGCAATCATATTTGAAGGTGGGAGGACAGGATGGGTCTGGGGTGAAGTTCAAAATTAAGAGGCATAAACCTGACCTCAGCTGGGCATGGTGGCACATGCCTTTAATCCTAGCTCAGGTGGCAGAGTCAAATGGATCTCTGTGATTTCAAGACCAGCCTGTTCTACATAGTGAGTTTCAGGCCAGCCAGGGCAGCAGACAGAAGGTATCTACTAAAAAGCAAGCCTACTACTTTCCACCAGAATTTTGCTATAGACCAAGAATACACTCTCAATTAGAAAGCAGAAATTTAGCTGGGTGTGTTGGCACATGCTTTAATCCCAGTGCTGAGAGGCAGAGGCAGGTGGATCTTTGTGAGTTCAAGGCCAGCGTGGTCTATGTAGGTAGTTCATAGTGAGACTTTGTCACAAAAGAACAGGGGAAGGGAGGGAGGGGGGGGAAGGAGGGAAGGTGAAAATTTGGTTTTACCACATCCTAACTACTACAGTATAGCTTTCTCTATTCTTTCACTCCCCCCCCCTTGTTTCTTTATTGGACATAAAGTAACAAGTATACTGAGTTTTTGGGTTTATTTTAACTAAATGGCCAATGTTATGTTTGGTGGACATCAAATGGCGATGATATGGGGGAAAGTATTGGTTCTGTGAAAATATTCCTTTTTCTACTAGTAGCATGCTAATTCAGCTATTTCTATTCCTGTAAGTTATTTTGCTTTCATTGTTTTAAGAAAAACCCAACAACATAAAAATTCTTGTATTCTATTGGAGAATTTTAATATTTTTCATCTATCATTGTAAAATCAAGCACAATTTTACAATGTTTTGGCAGTGGTTAAGAGTCTTCCAGAGGACCCACGTTTGGTTCCCAGCACCTACCTGAGGCAGCTCACAACTGCCTGTAACTCCAGTTCCAGGGTATCTGTCGCCCTCCTCTTACCTCTGAGGGCACCTGAACAAACACACAATACACAAAAAGTAAAGAGTAGCCACGCATGGTGGCACATTCCTTTAATCCCGGCACTTGGGAGACAGAAGCAGGCAGATTTCTGTGAATTTGAGGCCAGCCTGGTCTACATATTGAGTTCCAGGCTAGCTGGAGCTACAGGGAGACCTTGTCTCAAAACAAAAAAAATTAAAAGGCAGCCTAATGATAACAGTGACCTTAACGAAAAGGACAGTTTACAAAGAAAAACAATTTCCCTTGTGCTTTCTAGTGGCCAGGCCCTCAGATTTCCCAAGAGTTAATTAAAGCAAAAACAAACAAAACACCTCTAAGTCTCAGTCCCAGCTAACTGCTTGTCCTGTATTTTTGCTTTGGAAAGTAGAGGGCTCTTTGAGGGAAATCAACATACTATGCGAGTTTCTCACTACGCTCCTTGCACAAGATGCATTCCATTAATCTGATTCTACCTAAAAAAAAGTTTTTGAAACAGGCGGCCCCGGATTAGGTCTTGTCACAGTGCACAGCCAACACCCGCCCAATAGCGGAACCCAGGTGGCCCGGGACTGAGAACTACATCTCCCAGGGTGCTCCAGGAAGGGGACGCCCACCCGATTGGCCAAGGGTGGATGACGCTCGGTGTTTTGGCCCTGACGGTCACATGTTTCCTTTGTTTTGAGCTGCGACTGAGACTGGTGGCTCGCGGAGACGCCGGCTCAGAACTGCGCTTCTCCGACGGCGCCTAGAGACGCAGGCCAGCCGCTCCAGGCCGCTCCTAGCCTGCGCCGAGAGGTACCGGGTGAGCGCTTCGGGGCGGCCAGCTGGCGACGACCGCAGTGCTGATCGTCAGCACCCGCGGGAGCCGAGCGGCCGCGGCCCGGTCCTCCGGAGAGGGTCTGGACGCTCTTGGCTTTCAGCCGTCGCGGACCGGGCTGGCGCGGCGTCGGGGAAAGAACTCCGGCGTGGGGACAGGCCGGGGCCTGCGGGCGGCCATGGGCTCCCGGGGCGGGAGCGGCCGGAGGGCCCCAGGCTCGAGTTTGGCTTTTCCGTGCGGTGAGGGCGACCGTGAGTCCGATCCGGAAGCGCTGACGGAACCGAGGTGTCGGGCCCGCAGTGACTGCGTGGTCTGCCGGTCGCTGTCACCTGACCGTTACCGGCCCTCTGCGCCTTTGTTTACCCGGGGTGTAGCGGCCGCTCTCGGGAGCCGCAGAGACCCGCCCGGCCCCAGCTTCCTTCCACTCTCGGCTTGGCTGCCTAATTTAGTTCCCAGTGTTCCCGCCCCCGAGCTCTGCACCCTGAGGCCAAGACCGTTACGGCGGCCGAGATTGGGCGCCTGCGGCGTGGCCCGGCCTCCAGCTCCGGGTTTGATTGGCGGGCGGCTGTGCCCTAGGGCTCGCTCCCACTTCCAGCCCGCCCCGCTGAAGGTGATCTGGAGGTCGCCGGGAGCGCGCTCGACCCTAGTTCTCTAGGGGAGGCGTGGGGGTTGTGCTTCCCTCTCAGGCTGGGGGTTGGTGCGCTGTCCTGCTGTTCTTCTTCGAATGGAAAGTTAACACCCTAACTGCTGTAAGGTTATCGCCCGGGTAGAGAGTGCACTGAAAGTGCTGCTCCTAAGAATGTGTTCTGGCCTGTTCTGTGAACAAAGCTTAGATAGTAGAGGATGAGCCTCAAGGCCACATTTGGGGAGCCTCAAAGTTAACCCTAGTGGATTTTAAGGATTGTTAGCTTTATAATAACACGGTGTTCGTGTTTGCGGCCTCAGACATCTGAGTCCCCGATATGGCTGATAACATGATTTTATAAATTAGGATTTAAAATCTGCCCCTTGTCACCTAAGATTTAAGAGTAGGCTTTAACCTTATTACCTTTAGCTTTTAAGCTAAAGAACTTTTTAAATGCCCTTTCTTAGTTTTTTTCTTTGGGAGATCTCTAGCTCACACACTTTCACATATAAATCTTCCAGGTAATTCAAACTTTTTAAGAAGTGAGTGTGTTCTCCAGGACTTGATGATTCATGATGATGATCATCTGGAGGCAGGCAGCTGTAGACGGACCTCTGTGAGATCAAAACCAGCCTGGCCTACATAGTGAATTCCAGGCCGTCTGGGGCTACAGGGACTCCCTATCTCAAAAAATAAAAATTTTCAACAACTTTAAAGATGGCAATATTCTGGAAGAGCACTCTTTCAACCAGAGGATATTGAAGATGGTTTTTCCAGTTTCTTAAGCTAATAGAGCACTTGGTTGTATCAGTTTTTCTTGTCCTGTACATTTTTTTCTTTTTCGTTTTTTTTTTTTTTTCCACCCTGGAATTCACTATGTAGACTAGGTTGGCTTTGACCTCACAGAGATCCACCTGCCTCTGCCTCTCCAGTGCTGGGACTAAAGGCATGCCCTAGCGCAGGGTGACAATACATTCTTTTTATTTTTTTGTTTTTGTTTTTTAAATATTTTATTATTTTTATTTTATGTGTGTGCATGTATTGCCTGCATGTACGTAAGTACACCCATGTCGTGCAATGTCTCAGAAGGACAGAAGAGGCCATCGGATCCCCTGGAACTGGAGTTATGGACAGTTGTTAGCTGCCATGTGGGTGCTGGGATTCAAACACAGGTTTTCTGCAAGAACAGCCAGTGTTCTTAATTGCTGAGCCATCTCTCCAGTCCCCTATTATTTTTATGTGTATGAGTGTATTGCCTGCATGTATGTGAGTGCACCCATGTTGTGCAATGCTGCGGAGGTCAGAAGAGGGCTTCTGATTCCTGTGGAACTGGAGTTTAAGGATGGTTTGTAGGCGACGTGTGGGTGCTGGGAATCAAACCGGGGTCCTCTGTAAGAAGTCAGTGCTCTTAACCACTGATGATAAAGGTCAGTTTATTCAAACAGCCTATGCCTTAGCCTACTTTATCTTAAACTTTCTGGCTTCTGTCCAAGTTGATAAAACCTTAATGCTTTTTCAATACGCCTTTTTAAAAGAAAAAAGAAAAAGAACTTCCTTGTTTTTCTGCCATTTCATTAAAATTCAAAGGTCAAACCTTTAGGAAAAAAAACACTATCAAATATGTTGCAACATTTATTATGTTGCAACTTCACTCTTACCTAAAAATTTGAGCAGCTCTTAAATATGTCGGTATGGACTGTATAATGGAAATGTAAATACAGTGTCCTCCCAAGTGTTCATATGAAGAACACATGATTTCATTTCTGTTGTGACTGTAGCAGTGACACTAGATAACTGATGTTGTAACATCTCTGTTCCTTCTCCTATAAAACCCAGATAATCTCAGCATGACAAGTTCCTTGGCAGTAGTTCAGTTATTTGGGAGGCTGAGTCAGGAGTTCCAGACCAGCCTGGACAACATAGACATTATGTTTTATTTATTTATTTTAAAAAACAAAGGGGGGACAGGGGATCAGGCAACAGCACAATAGCTAAACTCCTTTCTTGAGGAGCTGTTACTGTTTTAGCTTTTGTACCATCCTCTCCACCCCCACCCTTACCCTGCCTTCAGTACTTCAGATTGAATCTAGGACCTTCTTGGAAAAGCTAGGCACTGAGTTCTACCCCTAGTTGGCTCATCATCTAATGGAGAAAGAAGAGCAGGGCATGGTGGTACATGCCAGCAGGAGAGCGACGAGTTGAAGCCAGCCTGGGGGATGTAGGGAGACCCTGACTCAACCACGTGATTATACTGAATTCCTAAGTTTATGTTAAATAAAAATTAAATAAAGATCATTGACTAACAAGTGTTTTTATACGTAAAAAGTTTATTTAGAATGCCAGTTCTCAAACTAGTAAGTGACAGCACGTGGTTGCCATTCTAGTACATTTAATTAGTTTTAACAAAAGAACCAAAGCCAGTTTTGCTAGCAGAAAACATTAACCGTGTCATCATTCTGTTTCTCTCTCCCACTCTTGCAACAGGAACTTGTTGTGTAGCTCTGACTGGCCTGGTCCTTGCTATGTAGCTCAAATTGCCTGGAACTCACAGTGATCCTCCTGCCTCTGCTTCCAGAGTGGGATTAAAGGATACACCATCACACCTGGCTTCGCCCTTTTTTTTTTTTTAATTTTATTATTTTTATTTTATGTGTATGCAGGTATTGCCTGCATGTAGGTAAGTGCACCTGTGTCGTTCAATGCCCGCAGAGGTCAGAAGAGGCTGTGAGATCCTCTGGGACTGGAGTTAAGGACAGTTATTAGCTGCCATGTGGGTGCTGGGATTCGAACCCAGGTCTTCTGCAAGAACAACCAGTGTTATTAACCACTGACCCATCTCTCCAGCCCCTCTCCCTTGTTTCAGTGTACCCGACTACTGACTCTGATATCGCCAAAGCTCTAAAAGCACAAGTTAAAGTTCATTATTAGACCTCATATCTCAGACACTCAAGCTGCCCTATTTGCCCATTTATGCTCCTCACTAGACTTGACTAAACAGTGTTATTTTATAGCATTTGGTTTTTGGTTTTTGGTTTTTGCTGGTTTTTTTTTTTTTTTTTTTTTTTTTTTTTTTTTTTTTTTTGTCTTTTTTGAGACAGGGTCTCTCTGTAGCCCCAGCTGTCCTGGAACTTGCTATGTAGACCAGGCTGGCCTCGAACTCACAGAGATCCACCTGCCTCCCGAGTGCAGGGCTTAAAGGCATGTGTCACCATGCCTGGCTTATTTTATAGCTTTCTTAAAGGCATGTAATAGAAAAAGATTTCTATTAGCTCTGTTCTTTTTATTGTTATTCTATTTTTGATGTTGTTCTTTCTTTGGAAAATTCTAATGAGTTTATTGGGCTTGCTAACAGAGAATAGAGTAGGGGTTTATTTACAGAAGAGTGCCCCCCCCTCATTTATGGCTGCATTGGAAAGTCCACACTCAAAGGTAGATACTATGACTTCCTGACAGCTGCACAAAATGGCAAGAGAGGTGCCTGGTGATCATGGCTTATATATCCTAGCTCCTCTCCACATGCAGCTAAGGTCAGCTGATTGAATGGGAGGGGTAAGTGACTCCCCCCTGGACTCCTTGACGAGCTTGGGAAGGAGATATGACTATAGCTTACCCACAAGGTGGTTGGAGGACACTTCCTGGTAACAGTCCACCCTTTCTTCTGGCTCTTATATTCTTTCTGCCAACTTCTTCCACAAAAGTCCCTGAGCCTTGGAGGGGGTGATAGGTGTGGGATGTTCTTCCTCCCATTGTGACAAGGCACTGAACTTTCAGGTCTCTGCATCATCTGTTTTCCATGGGCTGTTGGCCCATTTTCAGTAGGATTCCATCTACACCGCATGGAGGCCAGATCCAGGTGCTCTCAGGCTGTCTGCTGAGTTCTCAGCTCCTACACCAGGTGAAGGCCAGATGTGATGCTCTCAGGCTGTCTGCTGAGGTCTCAGCCCCTACACCCAGTAGAGACCAGATCAGGCACCTTTCCTACCTTTTATGTTGCCATAGATCTATCACAAATCTCTTCTTGGTTAACTCTTCTGGTTTCTGCTGTGTTCTTCAATTTGAGGAAATTGAGTGATGTGTAACATCATGACCTCTGGTGGTTGACTACTACAAGGTAGGATGTTGGTAGTTTCCTCATTTTTCTGGTATTTTGGCTTTGGAAGGCCCTCATTGATACATACTGTATTTAAAGCAGATCATAACCTCTTTGTATGGGATTCTTTTCAAGGAGCAAGAAGCTCATTGCAGTACAGCCGCACTGTGGATTATATCCATCATACATCTTCTTTGGCTGCTCCTGCCCCTTGTCCTTATCAGGATCATGAGTATTACCTAAAAGTCCTGCAGAAAATATCTAGTGAATTGTTTTTGCCTTTTGTGCTTAATAAGGTGTGATTTTACATCAGATGAATCATGAAAGGCTTTATTCCAATTTGTGCTTCAATTTTCTGGTAGAGAAATGCATTTTAGTCCTAGGAGTTCTTGTTTCATCCTGGTCTTAGCCAACTCTACAGAGTCTGCAATTGTATCTGAAGCCAGTATTTGCTACCCTGGTGTCAGACACGTTTCTTGAATTGGCCTAAATCTTTTCACGGGCATTATTATATACATTGGGAAAGACTACTTAGATAGAGGTAACAATCCCCAAAATTGATCAAATTGCAGTATTTTTTTACCAAGGGGGACACAGTCAAATTGACTGACTAATGAAAGTAAAGAAACATAAGATAGTATTCATGTTCTAATCATAGCAGAGTCTGAGTATAAAGATGTGTTTGTGTGTGTGTGTGTGTGTGTGTGTGTATAAAATAAAAGTTGATTATTTACATTTGGTTTTGGCATCAACTTTGAATCTGCCTAAACTTAAGAATTTAGAAATTCTATTTATAGATAACTGGGTCAGAAACCAGAACCATTTTGTATTTAAATACTACGGGTTATTCTGTGCGCATCTCAATTCTAGTACTCATAAGCATTTTTCTCCATCTCTTACACACAGGCATGCACACACACACACAAAAATTGTACTGAGTTGTTTTCATGATCATTAAATCTGTAAGGTTCAAGCTAGCACAAAAATATACTTAATATATATTAAAATTATTTGATAAAGATTCTATAGAAAATCTAGATAACAAAAGCTTTCAAAGCTGGATAAGGGTTTTTTTCCTAGAATCTTAAGTTTTTTCTCGAATTGATTCCATAGCTGCATATAGTATATGGTGAATAGACTTTGCTTTGGTAATGTTGATAGAGTCACTCTTAAGAACTACATAAGGCCACCAAATTCAAATTGAAATGTAAGTTTCTAGGCACTGTTTGAATATCGAAGGTGGAATTACCACAGGATATATACTTTTTCATCTCAGTGTAAAAGTTAGCTTATTGTTACCATGAATAGTAAAACAAGCTCAAATATTATTGCAGGATAAAATAGTCAAGAAAGAGCTGGGTGTGGTGGTGCACACCTTTAATTCCAGCACTCGGGAGACAGACGCAGGTAGATCTCTCTGAGTTCAAGGCCAGCCTGGTCTACATAGTGAGTTCCAGGACAGCTGGGACTACAGGGAGACCCTGTCTCAAAAAGACAAAAAAAAAAAAAAAAAATTAGGGAAGTTTGTTAGGCACTGTAGAGATGCCTTTGTCGTCCTCTTCCAGAGGACTTGCGTTCAGTTCCCAGCACCCATGTTAGGCATCACACAGCCAACTGTGACATCAGTTCCAGAGGCTCCAACACTCTTCTGGCGTCCACAGGCATCTGTATTCATGTACATATACCCATACACAGACATGCACATAAGTAAAAATAAATCTTCAATACAAAAAAGAAAGTTTGATAAATTTTTATGTAAGAGACTATAAAATTAATTTGCTTTAAGGACGTCTTTTAATGTTATATGCAAAGGTGAACTTACAGTTACAAACTGGAATTTATTAAGAACTTTTTTCAACATGTTAATAAATGATGTACATGAATTGATAGTATCTAATTTTTATGACCCTGTTCTGTATTTTAGGTGTGGAAATTTAAACACGAATATTTTGGCTGGGGCTTTGATCAAGCAAATGCTGAAAAGGTATATTTGTAATATTTGTAAACTATTTAAACATTGTTATCAGAGAATTTAAACCATTTCCTTTCTTTAACCTGGTATCAGTGCCAGTCTGATAACAATGAGAAATTCAATCCTTAAGATTACTACTTGACTAAGGGCTGGGTATGGTGGTATACACCTGTAATCCCAATACTCAGGAGGCTGAAGCAGGAGATTTGAGGCCAGCCAGGGCTGCATAGTGATATCCCATTTCAAAATAACAACAAAATCATAAATCATACTATTACTAAGTGTTTACTTTTCTGGTCCTTTCTGAAATCCTTAGTTCCTGTTCTGCAGTTTTCTCCAATCAAAATAGTTTCTATCTCTGTCTTTCTGGAACATAGGCCAAACATGTAGTTTTATTTTTTTTTAATAATTTATTTTTTATTTGTATGAGTGTATTGTCTGCATGTATGTAAGTGTACCCAGGTCATGCAGTGTCCACAGAGGTCAGAAGAGAGCGTGGAATCCCCAGAATTGGAGTTCTGGAAAGTTGTTAGCCACCATATGGGTGTGGGGAACCAAACCCAGGTCCTTTGCAAGAGCAGCCAGTGCTCAACTGTTGAGCCATCTCTCCAGTCCCAATACATGTAATTTTAAATCTACTTAGCAATCAGAAAGATCAAATACAACATAGAGCATCCTTAACCAGAAGACTCTTAAGAAATCATTCTTTCCAAGAAAGACTGTAGCTCCAGAAATACAATGTCTGAGGGAAGAAAAAGGGGTGCCAATTTTAAGAGACAAATCATGAAACTGTCATGACAGTCTGATTACACTTGTGCCCTCCAACTCACTAGATACAGCTTTTTGTTAGGATGTTTCTTTGGAATGAATATTTTCCTACATATTTAATACATAGAAGCTTGCTTACTTTTTCCTGACAGTAATAATTAGGCTTTTTTTTTTTTTTTTTCAGTCTTTTTGAGATAGGGTCTCCCTGTAGCCCAGCTGTCCTAGAACTCACTATGTAGACTAGGCTGGCCTTGAACTCACAGAAATCTGCCAGCCTCTGCCTCCCGAGTACTGGGATTAAAGGCGTGCACCACTACACCCAGCTAATAATTATGCTTTTACACTTGGAAAATTTTAGAATTCAATCTGTTTTGTTTGCTTATGCATGAATTCATCTATGATAAACTTAGACCTATATTAAATACTGTACTTTAGCCAGGCATGGTGGCACACATGGTACTCAGAGGCAGGGGCAGGCAGATCTCTGTGAGATCAAGGCCTGCTATGGCTACAGGGAAACCCTGTCTATAAATAAATACTGTATTTTGACATATGATTAAATATGTATGCATTTGTTTTAAGATTTTTTTAGGGGCTGGCAAGATGGCTCAGTAGTTAAGAGCACTGACTTGCAGAGGACCCAGGTTCAGTTCCCAGCACCCACATGGCAGGTAACAACCATCTGTAACTCCAGTTACAGGGGACAATGCCCTCCGCAGGCATTGCACAATATATACGTGAAGGCAGAATTCTCATTAGCATAAAATAAAAATAAATTTAAAATATTTTTAAGTTTTTTATTTTTTATGCATGTAAAAATGCCTGGTGAGCACAGAACCCAGAGAGGGTGTCAGATCACCCAGAACTGGAGTCTAGAGGAGGTTGTGATTGCTGGGAACCCAACCTATATCCTCTACAACAGCAGCAAGTACTCTTAACTTCTGAGCCACCTCACCAGGCCCTGTGTTTACATTTTTAACCATTGCTAGTTAAAAGACTTGAGAAAAGCAAAGGCTGATTAATTACTTCTGGAAGCCTAAGAGTTATACATTGAAAGTATATCAGCATTGAGATGCTCTATGCAAATCACTTACCCTGTAATAAATAGAGTTCACATTTGGTACTGTTGTGGAAAACTGGTTAATAGAGATTTCCAAGAAAGTCCAGAGATAGCACAGATTAATCAATCTCTATGACCCCAAATTTCTCTAATACTAGATACATTGAGATCATTAGATACAGAAAGCAAAGTTTCCTTTCATCTTTTCCTGTAGCCATCAAGAAAATAAAAATTTATGGAAGGAGACAAGTCAAGTAGTTTTGGGTTTTTATATGGGGAGAGGGCTGCATTTTTGTTATTAATAGTTTTTTTAGTTGATTGATTTTGATTTTTTTTTTTTTGAGACAGGTTATTTTTGTAAGCCAGGCTGGCCTCAAAACTGCAGCCATCTTCCTGCCTGTGCCTCCTGAATGTAAGATTTAGGCAAGTACCACCAAGCCCAACTTTAAGAGTTTTTTAGTTGTTAATGCCAGTAATTACATCACTAATCAAAATCACAATGCCTGGGGCTGGAGAGATGGCTAAGTGATTAAGAGCACTGGCTGCCTTTGCTTAGGACCCAAGTTCTGTTCCTGGCACTCACGTGGCTGCTAACACCCATCCATAACTCCAGTTCCAAGGGCATTACACTAACATTCAGGCAAAACATCATACACATAAAATAAAAAGAAAAAAATTTTTAAAGATAGTAACTATATTAAAGATTCAGGCTGCAAGCCATGCATGGTTGTGCATGGCACCTATAATCATGGCTTCTGGGAGCCTGAGGCAGGAGGATTACTATGAGTTCCAGACCATCCTGGGCTATGTAGGGATGTCTCAAACAAAAACAGTAGTTAAAAGATTCTGTTAGTCATGTTCTCAAATTGTATCTTACAGCATTCTAACCTGCAGTAAGGTAGAATAAAACCTAGCTATGTAAGTGAGAAATGAAAACTTTTAGTACTTTGAAAACTACATAGTATCACTGGGTGTGGTGGTGCACACCTTTAAACTGAGCACTCAGAGGCAGAGGCAGGCAGATCTCTGTGAGATGGAGGCTAACCTGTTCTATATAGGGAGTTCCAGGCCAGCTGGGGCTACAGGGGCACCCTATCTCAAAAAACCCAAAAGAAAAATCACATAGTATCCTTTCAGGCGAGTTGTTCTAAGAGCATATAACCTAATATAATCCTGCAAATGCAAATTTTTATCAGTTCTTATTAAAATGAGCTAGTGTGTCCTGTGCCCTATGTGACTGTATTAATCATGTAACTTTGTTATATTTATATCAAAATGAAATTGTGTAATTTGATTCCTGAATTTTTATATATTGAAATATTTTCATTTTTCTTTAGCTACATAAAGAAGGTCTCTGGTGGTCATTTCTCAACAATTATTTAGTCAACTGATGTAACAATGGTACTAATATTGGGACGAAGACTAAACAGAGAGGATCTTGGGGTGCGTGATTCCCCAGCAACTAAGCGTAAAGTTTTTGAAATGGACCCCAAATCTCTGACAGGTCATGAGTATTTTGACTTCTCTTCGGGATCATCCCATGCTGAAAACATACTCCAGATATTTAATGAATTCCGAGACAGCCGCTTATTCACAGATGTTATCATTTGTGTGGAAGGAAAAGAATTTCCTTGCCATCGAGCTGTCCTCTCAGCCTGTAGTAGCTACTTCAGAGCCATGTTTTGTAATGACCACAGGGAAAGTCGAGAAATGTTGGTTGAAATCAATGGTATCTTAGCTGAGGCCATGGAATGCTTTCTGCAGTATGTATATACTGGAAAAGTGAAGATTACAACAGAGAACGTTCAGTATCTCTTTGAAACGTCAAGCCTCTTTCAGATTAGTGTTCTCCGAGACGCATGCGCCAAGTTCTTAGAAGAGCAGCTCGATCCTTGCAATTGCTTAGGAATCCAGCGCTTTGCTGATACCCACTCACTCAAAACACTCTTCACAAAGTGCAAAACCTTTGCATTACAGACTTTTGAGGATGTGTCCCAGCATGAAGAGTTTCTTGAGCTTGACAAAGATGAACTCATTGATTATATTTGTAGTGATGAACTTGTTATTGGTAAAGAAGAGATGGTTTTTGAAGCTGTCATGCGTTGGGTCTATCGAGCTGTCGACCTCAGAAGACCTCTATTACATGAACTCCTGACACATGTGAGACTCCCACTTTTGCATCCCAACTACTTTGTTCAAACAGTTGAGGTGGACCAATTGATCCAGAATTCTCCTGAGTGTTACCAGTTGTTGCATGAAGCAAGACGTTACCACATACTTGGCAATGAAATGATGTCGCCAAGGACCAGGCCACGCAGGTGAGGAGACTACAATCTTAGCACTCAGAGGCATGAAGGTCAAGAGCTTAAAGGTCACCCCTAGCTATGTATGTAAAACCCAGATCTCAAATCTGTTTTAATTGCCACAGTAGCTATATTTAATGTTTGTCTCAATTTGTAAATTCTTGTTCTTTCTTTTCTCTTTTGAGGGGAGGGTTATTTATGATTTTTGAAAGAGAATCTCAGCTAACCCAGGCTGTGAACTCCTGATCCCCCTGTCTTCACCTCTCAAGTGCTGAGATTACTGGCTGGCATGTGCCACCATGCCCAACTCTCATCCTCTTTCTGATTGTGAAAATTACATTCTTTGTACAGAATTTAATAAAATTCTATTTGGAATAGATTATTCCATATTTATGTTATTTTTATAAACATCTGTAGACTTCAATTCATAAACTATAGGAAAATTATCTCCATGCCTTAAATGAAGGAATACTGTTAGATTTATTTGTGTTAAGGTATATAGATGCACATGCCACAACACATGTGTGGAAGGGAGTCAGAGGACAACTTTGTAGAGTCGTTTCTTGCCTTCTACCTTTACATGGGTTTCGGGGATGGAACTTGGGTCACTAGGCTTGTACAGCAAGCACCTTGACCTACTGAGCCATCTTACTGGCCTTAGAGTTACTTTTTGTTGATTGTGATAAATATACATAACATAAAATTTGCTGTTTTATTTTTTTTTTTTTCTTTTTTTTTTGTCCTTTTGAAACAGGGTCTCCCTGTAGCCCCAGCTGACCTGGAACTCACTGTGTAGACCAAGCTGGCCTCGAACTCACAAAGATCTGCCTGCCTCTGCCTCCTAAGTGCTGGGTTTAAAGGCATGTGCCACCACTCCTGGTACTAATATTTAATTGTACAGTTTAGCACTGTTAGGTATATTCACATTGTTGTGAAACCAGTATTTATTTTTTTATACTACTTCCTTTTTCCAGTAAATTTAATAGAGCACAAAAATCACATTTTTTGCTTTGATTTTGAATGTCTTTGTTTTGGAATATACTTTAGATTCACCATACGAGATAGCTTGAATTTAAAATCTATGCTATCTTAGATATACCAGGTTTTAATCTATTTCTTTTTATGTAAAATAAGAATGATAAATAATTGACTTCACAGAATGTCCATTGCAATTTAAAAAAAAAAATTGTGGGGGCTAGAGAGATGGCTCAAGTGGTTAAGAGGACTGGCTATTCTTGCAGAGGACTCCAGTTTGGTTCCCAGCACCCACATGGTGGCTAACAACTGTCCTAACTCCAGTTTAGGGTTCTCGTGCCCTCTTCTGACCTCTACAGGCATTGCACAAAATGGGTACACTTACATACATGCAGACAATACACTCATACGCATAAAATAAAAATAATTTTAAAATGTTTGAAAATTGTTAGCTAGTTGTGGTGGTGCATGCCTTTCCCAAGCTGCTCTTGGAAGGTAGTGGCAGAGGGATCTCTGTGAGTGAGGCCAGCCTGATCTACATAGGGAGTTCATGCCAGCTGGGACAACAGAGAAACCCTGTCTCAAAAACAGCCAAAAAAAAGTGTTTATTTTGTGTTGTATGTATGTGTGTGTATGGGGACATGCATATGGAGGTCAGATAACTTTTCAGAAGTAGTTCTCTTTCCATCATGTGGATCCCAGGAATTGAACTCAGGTCATCAGGCTTGGTGACAAGTGCCTTTACCCATCAAGCCATCTTGCTGTCCCCATGTGTCTTTCTTCAAGCTTATATCTAAATCTGTATGAAGCCTATTTCTTGGAAAAAAAAAATGTAGTACTTGAATGTCTTTCACCACTTGTATATGATATTGGATGGGTAACTGTTATTACAAGTCATTAATATAGCATAATCCTCCCCCCAAAATAAATAAATACATAAATAAATGGAATAACCCAGGTATAATGGCACATGTCTGTAATCATAGCACTTGGAAAACTGAAATGAGAGATTGAAAGTTCAAGGCTGACTGGGCTATGCAGGGAGATTCTATCTCAAAAAGAGAGGGATTGGTGGTGTGGTGGGGCACTCCTTTAATCCCACACTACTTGGGAGGCAGATGGATCTCTGAATTTGAGGCCAACTAGGGCTACATAGTGAGACCCTGTCTCAAAAAAAGGTGAGGGGAGCTGGAGAGATGACTCAGCAGTTAAGAGCACTGGTTGCTCTTGCAAAAGACCTTCGTTTGAATCCCAGCACCCACATGGAACTCCAGTTCCGGGGGATCCTACTCCCTCTTCTGGCCTCTGCAGGCACTGCACGACACAAGAGCATTTACATGCAGGCATAACACTCATACAAAATTAAAAAATAAAAAATTTTTAAACAAAAAAAAAGAAGGAAGGGGGGGTGTTGGACGGTAGTATATAGCTCAGCGGGTAAAGGCACCCATGGCCAAGCCTGACTACCTGAATTCAAGCCCTGGGACCCACATGGAGGAAGAATGAGAGAACTAACTCCTGAAAGGTGTCCTCTGACCTCCACATATGCACCATGGCACATTCATGCCTACACTATAAATACTATACAGTCTCACACATATGAAGAATTGAAAATATTTTATTCTACAAATACACTGTTGGGTTTTTTTCCCCTAAGTTCTTTGGATTGGTTGGTGTTTTGAGACAGTCTCAGTCTAGCCCAGCTTGAAAAATCTTCCCATTCTTGCTCCCCAAGTGCTGGAATTAAAGGCATGAGCCACCATGCCTGTATTTTTGCTTTTTGTGAAGGACCACACTGGAGAATATAAAAAGACAGGGTTCTTGAATATATTGAGAAGGCTGAAGAGCCTCAGGGCAGCATAATTATTAGTTCTTTCAGTAATTTCTACAAGCAGAATATCCTTCTGAAAGGGAAGTCACACATTTTTCCAAGTATAATGCTCTTATTGCAGGAGGAAAGGTCTATGATTAAATGGGGCTAATCGTTACCCAGCTTGCAAAAATATTAGAGTAGGGACAAAAGGTTATAGGCTATAAATAAAATGACCCATTTATTATTAACATTACTTGAAGAGATATGAGCTAAATCAAAGCACCTTGCAGCTTTAAGTGTCCCATTACTCCTTTGAAGAAATGATTTTCCTTATTCACCTAAATATTTTATTTCACTACCACCACAGAATTTTTTTTTTCCCACGGTACTGGGGATTGAACCCAAGGCCTTGCATATGCTAAGTGAGCACTCTTCCACTGAACTGCACCTTCAGTTTTTTAAAAAACTTTATTGGGCTGGGTGTGGTGGCACACCTTTAGTCCCAGCACTCAGGAGGCAGAGGCAGGAGGATCTCTGTGAGTTCAAGGCCAGCCTGGTCTACATAGTGAGTTCCAGGTCAGCTGGGGCTACAGGGAGACCCTGTCTCAAAAAGACTGGAAAAAAAAAAAAAGGACCCCGCTCCCCAAAAAAAGTTTATGGCGCAGGGTGGTGGGGGGCGGAGCTGGAGACATAGCTCAGCAGTTAAGAGCACTGGCTGCTCTTCCAGAAGACCTGGATTCGAGTCCCAGGACCCACACAGTGGCTGACAACCATCTGTAACTCAAGTTCCAGGGTATTCAACACCCTCTTCTGACCTCTGAGGGTACAGCATGACACAGGCACACTTACATAAGCAGGCATAACACTCATACACTGCTTCCTCATGTTATTATTTAGCTATATAATTTCCTAGAAATTGAAAGCTAGCTATACAAACTTCAGCTTGATGGATATTAGTTAAGTATCCTAAGTGATGTGTATTTAGGATATGTGATACTGCTCATTCAGAGGGGCTCGTGCAACATCTCTCCATCTATCATCCCATAATAATAATAGGAAACTCTTACATCCCAGAAACTCATCTATATACCATACCCATGTTAACTCATCTAAACCTCAGAATAGTCTTGAGTTAGTACTATTACTAAACTTATTTTACAGATCAACAAAGTCTCAAAGAAGTAACTTAAGATCACATAGTGTAACCAGTGATGGTAAGGCTACAGAACTCATGCTTCTAACTAGATGAATACTGCCTCTTTAGTAACTTTCCATTGTTAATATTTAAAAAACATTATATAAAAATGATGAGGCAGTACGTTATATGGCTTTATTAAATATTGTGGTTTATTTTATTTTTGAAACAGTTCCTCTCACCCCATCATGGGGTGGCCCCTCCAACCCACTAAAGTGATCTGGAATGACCTTGAACTTGTGATCTTCCTGACTTCACTTTCTTGGTGCTATTCAGTACTGGGATTACAGACCTGAGCCACCATACCAGAATTTTTGTTGTTTGGGCAATGGTTATGGATCTTGTGGGGGCCAGTGATACATTTGAGTGTTTTGCCTGCATGTATGTAAGTACACCATGTTTGTGCATGCCCTTGGGGGCCAGAAGAAGGCATTGGATCCCCCTGGAACTGGAGTTAGAGGTGGTTTTGAGCCACTGATATAGGTGCTGGGAACTGGACTCCAGTCCTTTGCAAGAGCAGTGCATGCTCATCACTGCTGAGCTCTTTCTCCAGCCCCCTCTTAATTTGTTCTTTTTACACAGCTGAATAGCATATTTATGAACAGGATTTTTTTCTGTTGTATTTTATGTACCACTCAGCACTTAATGTACATTTCCATTGTTTCTACTCTGGCTTTTATGAGTAGGCTTCTGGGAACATTCATGTATAATTTTTTCTTCATTGTTTTTATTTACATGCCATGGTGCACATGTGGAGGTCAAAGCACAACCTGTGGGAGTTGGTTCTTTCCTTCCACCATATGGATTGTAGGGATCAAACTCGTGTTATCAGGCTTGACAGCAAGCACCTTTACCCACTGAGCCATTTCACCAGCCCTAACCTACCTTTTAATGATGAATATTTAGATTGTAGGGTTCTTTATGGATAGGGATCAGTTTGGTTTGGCTTGCTATTGCAAAGAAAATAAATATTCTTTTATTTTTATTTTTAATTATATGCATGGATATGCCTATGATATGCATGTGATGTGCATGTAAACACAGATGCCCATAGAGGCTAGAGCCACCAGATCCCCCTTGGAGCTTGTCTTAGTTTGTTTCTTCATTGCTGTGACAAAACACTCTGACCACTACCAACTTGGGGAGGAAAGGGTTTATTTAGCTTACAACTCCCAGGTTGCAGTTCATCAGGGAGCCCAAGGTAGGAACTCAGGGCAGGAACCTGGAGGCAGGAGCTGGAACACAGGCCATGGAGGAACGCTGCTTACTAGCTTGCCCCCCTGGCTCCTGCTCAGCCTGCTTTCTTATGCAACACAGGCCCACCTGCCCATGGGTGGCACCACCCACAGTGGGCTGGACCCTCCCACATCATTCATCAAGAAGATGCCCCTCAGACATGGCCACAGGCCAGTCCAATAGAGGCAGTTCCCCAACTGAGGCTCCCTCAGCCCAGGTGTGTCAAGTTGACACTAAAGCTATCCAGCACAGAGCTGGAGTTAGAGGCTGCCTGATGTAGGTGCTGAGAACCAAACTAAGGTTCTCTAGAAGAGCAGCATGTACTCTTAACCGCTGAGCCATCTCCCCAGCCCCTTCAGTAAATATTCTTAATGCATTTGTGTCTTTGAATGCATAAAATGTTAATTTATACCCTAAATTACTAATAGTGGAATTGCTTAGTCATACGATATATGCAGTATTAACTTTTACAGGTATTATTAAAATTGCCTTCCAATTCATACTTTCACCAGAAACACAAAAATACATATAACTTGAGAAACGCTCACCTGACAAAAATTTTCTTGCCCAAGCACTAGTTCAGGTCTACAAAGCTAAGATAATCACTTGAATGGGTACAGTAAATGTTTTCCCCTGATTGTGATTTACTCTTTAATTCATTTGTTCTTTACATATTGCTCCTAGGGCTGACCAATCCTATCTTCTACTCCTTTCTTTAGATATTACATTGTATTGACTCATTTGTTCATTTACATATTGTTCCTAGGGCTGACCAATCCTATCTTCTACTCCTTTCTTTAGATATTACATTGTATTGACTCATTTGTTCATTTACATATTGTTCCTAGGGCTGACCAATCCTATCTTCTACTCCTTTCTTTAGATATTACATTGTATTGACTCATTTGTTCATTTACATATTGTTCCTAGGGCTGACCAATCCTATGTTCTACTTCTTTCTTTAGATATTACTTTATATTAGTAGTGCCATATTTTCCAGACTAAAGAACTGTTCTCTTTAAGGTTTAAAGTCTCAAACTTAGATTTTTAACCTGTTGTTGTCATCTTGTTGTGTTGTGTTTAATGATTTGACTGTCAAATGTTTTTGAGTTTATCTTTTTTGTTTTGTTTTTCATAAATTCCCTTAAAGGAGTTAAAAAAATTGGGTTTTTATAATTAGCAACCTGATGAAAAAGTGGTAAAATGCTTACCTTAGAAACACAAGGCCCTGATTTTGGTCCCTAGCACTGTAAGAAAAAACAAAAAGCTTCACAGCCAGACCTATGGAACTAGCCTGTAATCCAAGCTACCGGGAGGCTAAGTAGGAGATCCAAGTCCAAGACCTGCTGAACTGTAGAGTAAGTTCAAGGCCAGCCTGAATAACTTAGAAGGAAAAGTATAGAGAAGGGCTGGGGATAGACATATAGCTCAGTAGTAGAGCACTCAGATAGCATGATGAAGACCTGGGTTCAATCCCTACCATGGGGGAGGAGAGGAGAAAGTAAGGCTAGGGGTATGGCTCAGTGGTAGAGCATTGGCTCTCTATCAGGTCCCTGTGTCTGATCCCTAGACGTACTCAAAAGGTCTATAGCATCTGACAAGAATGTCTTCCAAGACTGTTCTTGGCTGTCTGCACTCTTTGCCCTAGTACTTCTGATGTAGCAAAATCTTGAGTTCAAGGCCAGGCAGGGCTACATGGGCAAAATCAGGTGTGGGGGAATAGGTAAGACCTATGTCGATTGCTGCATTTCATTTGAAAGTGTATTATTTATTTTGTGTGTGCACATGTGTGCAGGTGTCTACAGAGGCCAGAAGAGGGTCTCGGAGCCCCTGGAACTGTTTTTAAAAGCAACTAGAGTTACTAACCTGGGTCCCAGGAACCAACAAGTGCTCTAACCCTCTGAATCATCTTTCCAGCCCCATACTTTACAACTTTTAAGTCAAAACTCGTAGAAAAGCCAGATTTAGTGGCTGTGATCACTTCCATCACTCACCTGTATTCCCAGCAACTCAAAGGCAGGAAGATCATGACTTTGAAGCCAACTTGGGCTATATAGCAAGTCCATGTCAATAAGTAAATAAACAAACAAAAATATTGTAGACATTTTCAGTGGAATAACATTGTCATTAATAAATGTTCTCAAAGTATGTAATTGCCAGCCTATGCTATTTGGCACATACACAAAAAAACTTAAATGCTATGGTGTGGTTTGTTTCTAGAGTTAAAAAAAAATCTTGAATATATTATAATGTATTACTGTTATTTGTGCATTCTTATAATAATTATTTTAGGTCTACTGGCTATTCGGAGGTGATAGTTGTGGTTGGAGGCTGTGAACGAGTTGGAGGATTTAATCTTCCATACACTGAATGCTATGATCCAGTAACAGGAGAGTGGAAGTCCTTGGCTAAGCTTCCAGAATTTACCAAATCAGAGTATGCAGTCTGTGCACTAAGGAATGATATTCTTGTTTCAGGTAAATAAATAATTATTACAGTTAGCTACAGCTTTTTGCTTTGGACACAAGTTGACTGTTTAAAAAAAATAGTATCTTGTTGAATGTGAAATGAATACTTAAGGCAAATCAGTTTATATGACAAAATTGAAATTGACTTTTTACCCTTAAATCAGAATGATTTACAAAAGATCTACCAGAAATGCTTTTGGTCATCATATTTTAAACGCTTTCAGATATGCTTACAGTTATGCTTTAGCTTTTACCACCTTAAATATTTTTTAAGGATTGCTATCAACTGTGCAAAATCTGAAGTATTCATGCAACTAAGCATTTCTAATTTGCCTGTGTTTTCTGAAATTCTTTCCCAAAGTTTATGAACTAGAATTTTTCTGTGAAATTCTTAACTTGAACTTATTCATTATATGTGATATAGTTCTTCTGAACTCAGACAAAAATGACAGATTTACAAAAACAGTAAGTATATCTATGCTTGGAAGTCTGTTACTAGACAAAATGAATTTACCAAGGTTGCAAATTATATACTACCCAGTGATTGATACTACAACATATACCTTATTTTGTACAATAGTGTGGTTTTCAGAACATCTGGTTGTAGTCATCTGATGCCAGATTTGTAAAACTCACCTTTTAGATTTTATTATTGAGGGTTTATCATCATTATTTCTAAGATAACAGTTGGTAAATTTTAAATCCGCTCTGTATAATGATTTCTATTAGGCTGTAAAAGATTCCTTCTTTCATAACTATTGAGTTAAATTCTCAGCTTCTTTAATTGAATGAATCAATTTTATGTTCTCTTTACCTATGTCTTGGTGGCATAAATCCCTTGTCATATTTAGTGACGTGCATTGTTTTACATTTAAAGGTGGAAGAATCAATAGCCGTGATGTTTGGATTTATAACTCACAGTTAAACATTTGGATCAGAGTTGCTTCTCTAAATAAAGGCAGATGGCGTCACAAAATGGCTGTCCTTCTTGGTAAAGTAAGAGAAACAACCTTTTATTACTACTACTGATACAAGTCCAGAATAAATGCCATGGCTAAATCTTATATTTCCCTCTGAATGGTTTAGATTCAAATTGTATGTCCTTCCATTCCTAACCACAATTAAACTGAAGACATAAACAATATGACACTAGTTTTTGAATAGATATTTTGTTCTCATTTCAAATTGGTAGCAGAACAGCACATTTCTCATGTATCATTGGAGTTCAAATGCCTAAGAACTAGAAAAGAAAGGCATTATATCAAATACAAAAATAGGCCAGTATCTAGTCCACATAACTTTTTTCCCTTTTACTGACCTTGGCTGTCAAGCAGAAAAAAACATTTATCTTAGGTGATGGTTTTTTTTTAATTTGTAAAAGTAGGGGCAAAACAAATTTTAAAACTAATGTAAACTCACTAACATAATTTTTTATTGAATTTTTGTGTATTTCATACAGAGAAATCATCTTTATACCCCCTCTTCCCCTTTGTCATCCTCCCACAGCCCTTCCACTGGAGTTCATACATTCTGGCCCAGAGCTCACTATGTAGACCAGGGTGGCCTTGAACTCACAGAGATCTGCCTGCCTCAGCCTCTGCCTCCTGAGTGCTGAGATTAAAGGCATACGCCACCATGCCTGGCCCATTAACTGTATGGGAGGGAGAGAGGGAGAGGGAGGGAGGGAGGGGAGGGGAAGGGAGGAGAGGAGAGGAGAGGGGAGGAGAGGAGAGGGGGGAGGGGGGGCACACTTGCATTTGCCACTACATGCACCTGTGTACACATGGAGGCCAGGGTAGGGCATCAAGGGTCCTGCTCCATAACTCTCTGCCTTATGCAGGTTATCTCACGAACGCAGAGCTAGGATACCAGCCAGCAAGCAAGCCCCAGTGATCTCCTGTCTCTACCTCCCATAGTGTTGGGGTTATAGGCTGTGGCGCCACACCTAGCTTTTTAAATGGGTACTAGGGATTTGAACTCAGATCTTGATGTGTATATGACAAGCACTCTTACTTGCTGAGCCATCTCCTCAGTCCCCTCACCAATATTATTTATTTATTTACTTTTGGTCTTTTTTGAGACAGGCTCTCCCTGTAGCCCCAGCTGGCCTGGAACTCACTGTGTAGACTAGGCTGGCCTCAAACTCATAGAGATCCACCTGCCTCTGTCTCCCAAGTGCTGGTAAAGGCATGTGCCACCATTCACCAACATATTTTAAAGGAAATATGTTATTGATGAATGAATATCATTATATATCTACACAGACATACATAGCATTAAAATATATGCAACTTGGAAGCCAAACACGGTGATATACACCTGTAATTCCAGCTCTCAGGAGGCTGAGGCAGGCAATTCACAAATGCCAGACCAGGCTGGGCTATATAATGAGAACCTGTCTGAAAAAAAAATTACAAATAAGGCCAGTCTGGTCTACATAGGGAGTTCCAGGCCAGCCAGAACAACATAGTAAGACCCTGTCTAAACAAAAAGAAAGGAAAGAGAGGGAGGGAAGAGGAGGGGAGGGGAGCGGAGGGGAGGAATACACACACACACACACACACACACACACACACACAAAATTTGGGTTCTGAACCATCTGCTGTCCTTATTAACCTGAGAATTACTAGTGATTCTGTAAATTAGTGGTTTCCAGACTCTTTTTAAGGCACTGAACCCCTTTTAAACATTAAATATATAAAGATACACCAGTTGTAACAGTTGAAATTGGAATTGTTAGCCATTCCCTGCCACTGTCTATATCACTTTGTCTAAAACCACCTCAAATTAATGGTCAGTCTAAGTGAAAGCAGAATACTTGATTACAAATGAGTCTTCAGTTGATCCCCCCCCCCTTTCTAAAAAGGTGCTCTCTTAGGTTCTACTAGGACATACTACAGAGCAACCAGTGAAAAATCAACTTCTGTAGTCCAATCAGAGGTGACTGCCCTAGTGGTTCTTGCCTCTCAGCCTTCTTTCCTTATTTTCCCCACAGAGGCTTTTTGAAACCTTAATATAACAGAATACTAGAGTGCCTCAAAACAACTTAAAAACTATTTAGCTGGGCACAGTTATCCAGTTATCCATACCTATCGTTCTAGCACTTGGGAGACAGAGACACACAGGACAATCAGAAGTTTAAGACGAGCCTGGACCATATAGTAAATTTGGGGCCACCTTGGACTGTGTATCCTAGCTCAAAAAAAACCAAAAGTGAAAAAGCAGAGGGGGGCGTGTGGATTATAAGCTCAATATTTATTATACATGTGTGTGAAAATGTCCTGGGACCAGGAGTGGTCATCCATACCTTTAATTTCAGCTCTCAGGAGGCAAAGGCAGGCAGCTCTCTTGAGATTGAGGCTAGCCTGGTGTACGTAGTAGGTTCCAGTCCAGCTGTGGCTATAGGGAGACCCCCAAAAAGACCAAAAACAAGAAATAATGTCCTGGGGCTGAAGAGGTGGCATTTAAGAGCATGTACTACTCAAATTCAGAGGACCTGAATTTGATTCCCAGCACTCACATCACGCATCTCACAACTGGCTGTAACTCCAAGGGATCAGAAGCCATTCACCTCTGAGGGCACCTGCACTCAAAGGCCCACACACAGACAACACATACAAATAATTAAAAATAGTAATAAATATTTTAAAAAGTGAACTTATATACAGTAAATATACACAATGAGGGAAAAATTGTTAAAAGAATTAAAGTATGTTTAAACAATGAAAAGTTAGTCAGCATGGTGGTGCATGCCTTTAATCTCAACATGGGAGGCAGGAGGATCTCTGAGTTCAAGGCCACCCATCTACATAGTTAGTTCTGGGGGTTAGGGAGAGGTAGTTTAGTGGTTAAGAGCCACTTGCTGCTCTTCCAGAGGACTGGAGTTCGATTCCCAGCACCCATCTCCAGCTCCTGGGGATCTGACATCCTCTTTTGGTCTATGTGGGTACCCACATACAGGTGGTATATACCCATATAGACAAAAATAAAATAATATCTTTATTTTTTAAAAGTCAAAATATCCTTTGGTTTTTAGATTTTAGTGTGTGTGTGTATGTATGTGTGTGTTTGCCTGCATGTATGTAAGTACACCTTTGTCATGCAAATGCCCACAGAGGGTGTCAGATTCCCTGGAACTGGAGTTACAGGTGGTTGATAGCTATGTGCTAGGAATTGAGCCTGGGTCCTCTACAAGAGTAGTCATTGCTCTTAACCACTGAGCCATCTCTCCAGCCCCTATCCTTTGGTTTTTAAAGATTATTTTTAATGTCTCTATGTATGTGTATGCCATTTGTGGGTACCCAAAGCGATCAGAGGAAGACATTGGATCCCCTGAAGTTGAAGGTACAGGCAGCTCTGAGCCACCTAATGTAGGTGCTAGGAATGAAACTCCAGTCCTGTGGAAGAGCAGCAAAAGTTAACTGCTGAGCCACTTCTCCAGTCTACTATTGGTTTGCTAACAGGATCTCAACATAATCCAGAGATCAGTCTTTGAATTCAAAGTCTTTGTAACTGAGGGTGACTGTAAAGTCCTGATCCTCCTGCTACCACTTCCAAAGTATTGGAATTAACAAGCATATGCCACCATGCTTGGAGTCAGTATCCTTAAAAAAAAATAGTAATAATTTAGGCTCAGTGAATAAAGTGTTTGTCACACAAGTTGGGAGGCTCTAAGTTTGAGTTTCCATAACCTATGTAAAGCCAGGAACAGTAGCTCACATCTGTAGTCTAAGCACTTCTGTGGCAAGATGAGAGGTGGAGACAGAAAAATCCTTGGAAACCCATCCAAAACTCTAGTTCCAGGGGATCCAACACCCTCTTCTGGCATCTTAGGCACTGCATTGCACATAGTACAGTTACATACATGTAGACAAAATACTCATATACATAAAAATTAATAAAACAATTTTAAGCAAATGTTCTCTATAAGGAAATTTAAGATGGTATAGAATATAGAATCTTAGAGCAAGAAAGAATTATAAGAAATATGAGCCTGACTTGGTGGCACATGCCTGTAATTCCAGCACCCAGGATGCTGAGGAATGAGAAGAGCAAATGAGGCCATATCAAGAAAGAAACTTGGGCCTTTTAGAGTTTTGGGGTTTGTTTGTTTGTTTGTTTTGGGTTTTTTTTTTTTTTTTTTTTTGATATAGGGTTTCCCTATAACCCCAGCTGGCCTGGAACTCACTATGTAGACCAGGCTGGCCTCCATATCTAACAAGATCTGCCTGCCTCTGCCTCTGCTCCGAGTGCTGGGATTAAAGGCATGTACCATTCCCAGTAGACTTTTTTAAAATTTTTTTTATGCGTATGAGTGTATTGCCTGTGTGTATGTAGTGCACCTATGTCATGCTGTGCCCAGTTGTGCAGTGCCCATGGAGGTCAAAGAGGGTGTCGGATCCCCTGGTACTACGTACCATTGTTAGTTAAACAAATGAGGTCCTGTGCAAGAACAGTCAGTGCTGTTTAACTGCTGAGAAATCTCTCCAGCCTTTTATCTTGATCTAGAAGCCTTTTATCTTGATGCTCATGGCGTGTTTTTTTCACTGACATGTGTAGGGATACACCATAGTTTTTCTTGTTTTATTTTTTAATTTATTTATTTTTACACCCACTTCCCAGATAGCACCCTCCCATAGCCTCCCTCCCCCCACTAGAGCCCTTATACTCTGATATCCCTGCTACTGCCTGCTGTGTTGTTAGCACCCCCAGCCATTCCCCACTACTTGCCCTTCTGGTGAATCTAGTCAGCCTATCTAGAGGTCTTTGTTTTAGGAGGGTCAGCTGTTCCTCCTCTAGCGGTAATCTATTGTTTTGTATGTAGTTTTGAGACAGGGTCTCCCTGTAGCTCCAGTTGGCCTGGAACTCACTATGTAGACCAGGCTGGCCTTGAACTCACAGAGATCCGCCTGCTTCTGCCTTCTGAGTCCTGGGATTAAAGATGTGTACCACCGTGCTCAGTGATACATCATAGCTTGATCTCTAAAGTTTAATAATATGCTGGGCGATGTTGCCGCTGCCCACTCCCGAGCCCCTTGGGGGTGGGGGTAAGAAGACGCAGAGTCAACACTACAGACTCCGGGAGTCGGACAAGTGGCAAAACAGACTCATTTATTGTGGATATTGGGCATGCCTGTATACCCCCTCCTGGTGTCCCATTGGTCCCTCGACTGCTCCGTGCTGCGCTGTCTCTCTCTCTCAGTGGTCTCTCTCGTCACGTTTTCTTGCGTCAGCTGTTTCTCCCTGGTCAGGCAGATTTCAGGTTGGCTTAAGAGGGAGTAACTGTTGTGCATATGCCGTAGCATGTTTACCAGGCCTGTCAGCACTTCCTCCTACATATCCAACCCTTTTATTTATTTATATGCATCACTCCTGTGGGAGCTGGGGTGCTTGGCCCTGACCTTGTTGACCCCACCTCAGAGAGCCTCCAGCATGAGGGACTGTGCCTGTCTTAGGTTGGCTTGTCAAGCAAGCTCTTACCCGTCATTGACTACCAGTCCTGGAGGGAGGTGTTCTCTGGCCAGGAGCATGCGGGGTGGGGATGGAAGGCTGATCATACCGTGGCCTCTTCAGTGATACTGAGCCATGCCTGGGCTGCCTCATGAGGGGGTTCACGTCCTGTATGTTGGAGGGCCATGAGAACTTGCAGGGTAGCCAGGTTGACAGTGCGCTGACCGCCGGATATTCTGTAGGAGACCCGCTGCAGGCATGGAACACCAGGAGCATTACCCAACACCAGATTTTAGAGAGTTGTCCTGTTGTTTCACAGGGTCTTTGGTTGCTGGACAGACATCCCTCGTTGGGATCCTTATTGGGGCTGTTTGTGTCCTGGGGAAAAACATAAGCATATCCTCTGCCACGGGTGAGCAGGGATGCAGGCTTTTGCCAAGTTAATGTGATGGGATCGTGCCATCTGACAAGGTGCAAGGGTGTAGGTTGGGGGAGTGACGCCCAGTGTTTATAGGTGGGACTCATTCCCTTGTCATCAAAGGTGAAGAAGTTAAGATGAAGCAAAGTCTCTATCAGGGCCAAATGTGGGTCACGCCTAGATTCAGGAGAGGTAACCTTGGCCAGAAGAGCTTTGAGAGACCTGTTGGTTCTCTCTACAATGGCCTGTCCCTGTGGATTATAGGGGATGCCGAAGGTATGGGTAATTTTCCAGGAAGCCACAAAGGAGTTAAATTGTTGAGAGGCATATGCTGGGCCATTGTCTGTCTTTAGGGCCCAGGGAATGCCCATAACTAACATAGCTGATTTTAATGCCTTGATTGCATGCGAGGCCTTCTCCCCCATTAGAGCCATAGCATGTACAAATGAGGAGCAAGTGTCCACGATCACATGAACATATTTAAGGTTTCCAAAAAGTGGATGATGTGTGACATCCATTTGCCATATAGCATTAGATAGGAGGCCTCTAGGATTGACTCCTCCCCTATTAAGTGGGCCTAGCGGTGCCAAGGGTGTGCAAGTAGCACAAGATCTGACCAAATGTTTACATTGTGAGATGGCAAGTTCTGGCAGGGGCTTGTGTATACTTTGTGGGGAGAGATGAAACTGTTGGTGCAATGCTCTAGCCTGTTCAAGAAGTCCTAAATCGACAGACATAATCATTTTATCTAAGTCATTGCCCTTCATGAGGATTCTGGGCAGTCCTGTGTGTGATTTTATATGGGAGATATACCAAGGCTGGGCCCTATGCTCCAAAATGTCCTGGCATGACTGCATAGTGACATGGAGGGGATTAGTGTGGTCCTTAAAGAAAAAGACAGTGTCCTGATGGCCAGTACTGCATACTGGCTATCTGAGAAGATGTTGACAGGCTCTGACTGGCATTCCATAAAGATTTTTAGAAGTCCTAGGAGTTCCCCCAACTGTACTGAGCCAGGGTTAGGGATTATATAAGTGAAGTCTTCTTTGCCTGGGTGCTGGAGAAGGACCCCAAACTTAAGTTTGTTGGCGTCTGAGAATGCCATTGTTGCATGTGAGATTGGGGAAGAGCTAGGGGTACTATGAGGTTTAATCTCAATGGGGAAATAGCTTAAAGCTGTCAATCTCTTATCCTGAGGGGGGTGATTATCAAGAGTTCCACTATACCCAGAGACCATCTCCTGGAAGTTGATGGGGTCCACCCATAATGACTGTGAGTAGAGGAGTGAAAAGGGAAGAATGATTTTGTCAGGCTATTGTATGTTCTTCTTGTTAGGTTTCTAGCTTTGAGGGCTAAACGGAAGGCAAGTTTGAACTTGGAGGTGATCTTATGTAAGTCAGAATGTGCTTGATGCAGCCACATAAGTGGACCCGTCTGCCAAATCACACTAGGACCCCTTTTGGGGTCCAGAGTATTATCACTAAGAGGGATTCATCCAGACAATGTCCAGAGAGACTGAGGTAAGGAGGGAAGAAATTCTTTGTAAAAGAGCCTTGGCCTCTAATGTAAGTCTAATTTTTGAGGAGGGGCATGAAGGTCCCTCCAGGAGGGAGAACAGGGCATGCATTTCTTGATCTGGGATTGGCAGGAACAGTTTAAGCCAGTTAACTACAGCATAACTGTTGTAACTCCGTGAGGGAGTAAGCATCCTTAAGGGACAGTGCACAAGCCAGCGGGCGGATCTGTTTAGAAATGGAGAATCCTAAAAAAGGCATATGGGGGGAGCAATTGGATCTTTTCAAGGGCCACCTTCAGTTTGAGGTTCATTAGGTCTTTTAAGAGTGTAGAAAATACTTCCTTGAGTCGGGACAACATGGGGTGGGCCAATATGTCATCCATGTAGTGGACAAGCAAGACATCCTCAGGGGCATTGCAGAGAGCCTCATTCACATAGAGCTGGCAGATGGTGGGACTATTCTTCATTCCCTGGGGGAGGACAGTCCACTGATATCTCTTGGCAGGCCTCTGCATATTGGGTTCCCAGACAGTAAATTCAAAGTGACATTTATCCTGGGGCATGAGGGGAATTTGGAAGAAGCAGTCCTTAATATCTAAAACCATAACATGTTAAGAGGGGAGTATAGCACTAGGGTGTGGCAAGCCTGCTTGGGTGGTTCCCATTTTTTTCCATTTGTTCATTGATTGCTCTTAAATCCTGTAGGAGTCTATATTTACCTGACCATTTCTTTATAACAAATATAGGAGTATTATGTCTGCTTGTCGAGGGCTCTAAATATCCCAACCAGAGTTGCTCCTTGACCAGTTCCTTAAGGGCAGACAACTTTGGGTCAGTGATTGGCCACTGCTCCACCCAGACGTCTGTATCTGAGAGCCAAGTCAAGGGAATGGGATCTGGCGCTATCTTTGGCAATGGCTCATGGTGGGCAGTGGCCTCTAGAATTGGGGGTGGTTCTGGGAATGGTCCAGACATCCCAAGAGGCCTATCTTGTCATGGGTAATGATATCATTAAAGAAGGCACAGTCGTCAGTGGTTAGGACTGTTCCCATGTCCTCCAAAATGTCCCTTCCCCAAAGATTGCGAGGGACATTAGCCACTATTGGGAAAAATGAGCCCTGGTTGCCGTCAAGATCCTTCCAATGTACCAGCTGGGCTGTAGCCCTGGTAGCCTGTTGGCCTCCCATTCCGGTGACTGGGGGGCCTGGCTTAAACTTCCAGTGAGGGAATCTGAGTGCCTCGGTTTCCATGAGGATGGTGACATCTGCTCCCATGTCAACCAGCCCTTTAACGGGCAGACCATCAAGATAAACAGTCATCATGGGTGAGTGAGGGAAAAAAGGCAGATTCCAATATACCTTGGGGTTGGAACTTGACCCTCTTACTGGCGGGGCTGAGGGTTGCCTCGCTGGGAGTTTAAATTCGCTCTGTTGGGTTATTGAGCGCCTGAGGGCTGGGAGTGGTAGTTGCGGGCCCTGTGAAAGCCCTTGTTGCATTTTGGCCTGCGGGTCTTAGGACACACATTGGGACAATCACGGTGCAGGTGGCCAAGTTTGCCACAGCCCCAGCAGGTGCGATGGGGGGGTTGGCCCCCTTTGAGCAGTTGTTGGATCGCTGTCTGTCTGACAAGAGGGCATCAAGGGAGGCGGTCAGAGCTGCAATGGGACTGGAGGCAGGATCGAGATCTCTGGTAGCTAAAACCCATTTGTGGATATCATCATTGTGGACAGCTGCCACCACATTACAAGTGGGGGCATTGAGGCCTTCCCAGGTTAATTGTTTGATAAGCATATCTCGTGTAGGGCCAGGATCGACCCTACGTTCAACTGCCTCTGGAACTCTTGTAAGAAAGTCAGTGAAAGATTCCCTGGATTGTTGGACGAGATTGCGAAAGTATGCAGACAGGTCCCTCGGGGTACATGCTTTAAGGGCCTTGAAGGCCAGATCCAATACCTGCTGAAAGTAAGCATAGGCACCTATTGTAGACTGGGAAACAGGGTCAGTGTACTGACCACAACCCGTGAGCATATCCAGGGTTATATTGAGGCCATATTAGAGATTGAGCTGAGCCTGTGTTTCGGCCTGGTCATCATAGGCAGAGCACCAGTTAAGGAATGCAGAGAGCTCCAGGACGGCTCTAAGAAGGTGATACCAATCATAATGGGTTTGCAGTTGAATGACCCATTTGCGAAAGACCTGCTCAAAATAGGGAGAATCTGGGCCTGACTCATTCGTTGCCTTTCAAATCAAGGAGAGATCTGTAAGAGGGGTAGGTATCCAGGGCTGATTTGCTGCATTGGGCCCTACATTAATGGGGTAAACCTCAGGGTGTTGTCCCGGAGCCTCTCACTGACCCAGCGCCGGCAGGTGGTGAGGTAATGGACAGATTGGCATTAGCTTGCTCTTGACAGTATTTGTTGTGGGCGGCAATGACCTCCTCTGGGGAGGAGGACTTAAGACAGGCTATAATAGCGAGCAGGATGGGAACAAAAGGAGCAGAAGAGATAACCCCTGACCCTATCTCGCACTTTCTTGTGAGAAAGAGGACTCGCATCCATAAGTCTGGTTCCCACATATTTTCTGGGGATATCCAAGGGGCCAAGATTGCAGCCTCATTCCAAAAGTCCTCCAACTCAGCAGACTTAACCTTGAGCCCTCTGGTAACTAAGAGGGATTTCAGGGCACGGACCTGGGTTACTTACAGTAAGAGGGAAGGTTGCCCATTTCGGTGAACCTTAGACAGACAAAACAGAGTGTGTGTTGGACCAAAATGTCTTGTGCTTAGTGGGGGACTTCTGTGGTTCATCAGGCCACAGCCGTATGCCCACACAGTGTCTCCCATCTGGGAGCGTCTTTCGGGAGAACAGTCCAGGTTCCATCTCCTGGGGGTCATCCCTTATGTGGAGATGCCAGGCGAACCGAAACCAAAAGAGTATACCTTCCTAACACTAAGACAAATGAACATAAAGAGAGAGAGAGACCCTTATGCTTACCTCTCGAGAGGGCAAAGAACACAAAACGCAAAGGGGCCAACTTACCAAAAATACACCAAATGGGGCACCAAACCATGCCACGAAGAAAAAGGGGACTCGGTGGGACTTCTCCAGCGTGAGAAAGCCCCATGTTGGGCACCAGATGTTGCCACCACCCACTCCCGAGCCCCTTGGGGGTGGGGGTAAGAAGGCGCAGAGTCAACGGCACAGACTCCAGGAGTCCGGCAAGTGGCAAAACAGACTCGTTTATTGCAGATATTGGGCATGCCTATATACCCCCTCCCGGTGTCCCATTGGTCCCTCAGCTGCTCCGAGCTGCGCTGTCTCTCTCTCAGTGGTCTCTCTCGTTATGTGTTCTTGCGTCAGCTGTTTCTCCCTGGTCAGGCAGATTTCAGGTTGGCTTAAGGGGAAGTAACTGTTGCACATGCGCGATAGCATGTTTACCAGGCCTGTCAGCACTTCCTCCTACAGGGCATTATATCTCACACTGGTAAATGTAGACTTGGAAGCCTGAAACAGGAGGATTGCCCGAAGTTTGAGGACAGCCTAGGCTACAGTGTGAGACCTTGCCTCAAAAACACAAATGAGGGAGGGGAGAATATAATTAAAATATGTAATTGTATCTGTCTCTTTAAGTATATACATGTGTGTGGAAGTGCCCTCAGAGGAGGGAGTGTCAGAGCTCCTGGAGCTAGAGTTACAGGCAGTTCTGAGCTGCCTAATGTGGGTGCTGGGAACTCAACTCCAGTCCCCTGAAAGAGCAGCAAGAGCCCTTCAGGGTTAAGCCACCTCTCCTGTACGTTTACATTTTTTGGAGGCAGGATGGAAATATACATAGTGTGAAAAGTGTACAATAGAAGTGGCATTGGCTACTGAGATTTCAAGGCACACAAATGTTAGAATTGAATTACAAGGAGTGAAGTTTGGCTTTGCACCTTATGCATTCATTGGTGAGCCATTAAAAGGAACTGATGAAATGTTTTAGAAAGGTTGATATGAGATTTTGAGTATATATTTCATAAAATGATGTGAAGCCTCAAGTTGGGTGGTGACAATGGGAAACCAAGGAAGGGAGGGACAGGTATGAGAGAGGCTGTGGAAGACATAGTTGGACTTTACAGTTAGATATGGCAAGTAGAGTTGATGATGATTGTTCAGTAAAAGAAACATGGCTGTTAAACTGGAAAACTTGATTTAAAAGTTTGTAATATATCCATCCCATGATTCATAATGGGTTATTCTGCATGTAAACCAAATAGCTGTCTTATTTATTGGCTTAACTGTCATGCAGAGGTATTTCCCCACCTTTTAGTTGTGTATGGAAGCTCTTTGAGCTCAGTGTGTATCAGGTACTTTGTAGACACTGTAGGTGCTAAAAGATAAGCCTTGCCTTTGGAGCCCTCACACACTAGTAATCCTGACAGTATTTTAATTTCATAGCTTCATTACTTTGTAATAATCAAATACTTCATGTTTGAATGAACATAACATAAAAAAACTTATCCTGAAGGGTGTGGTGAAGATTTGTTCTTGAACAGGAGTTTTTGTTGTTGTTGTTGTTGTTTTAAGCATTTATATACAAAGCATGGATATGCAGTAAGTTAAAAAATACACAATATATCTGTCAATTAAAATTTGGGGGTTGGAGAGATGGCTCAGCAGTTAAGAACACTGATTGTTCTTGCAGAAGACCCAGGTTTGAATCCCAACACCCACCTTGTCCACAGCTAACAGCTGTCCGTAACTCCAGTTCCAGGGGATCTGACAGCCTCTTCTGACCTCCACAGGCACTGCATGACATGGGTACACTTACCTGTATGCAGGCAATACACGCATACACATAAAATAAAAATAATAAAATTAAAAAAAAATTTCATTGAAGGGGGCTATTGAAAGAAGAAATGCCTGAAAAGACTCCTTAATGGTGATGGGAGGAGGGGTGCTAAAAATGAAAATAGTCAGAACTTTGAGCTGAACACATTGCAATTACAGTTATTAAGGACTTTAATGTTTTTATATATTTTTATTTTATGTGTATGTATTTTGCCTGCATTTATGTAAGTGCACCACATGCATGCAATGCCCATGGAGGTCAGAAGAGGGCATCAACTCCCCTGGAGAAGGCATTCAGGATGGTTGTTAGCCATCAAGTGTATGCTGGGACCTGAACCCTGTCCTCTGCAAGAATAGCCAGTGCTCTTAACCACTGAGCAATCTTTCCAGCCCCTATCAAGGACTTTCATGAGAACTTTAATATTCTTAATTCTTTTAGCCAACTAGACCAAAATTTAGACTTGTGATAATTAAGATTCTTTTCTGTGTGTTCTACATATAGGTATATGTTGTCGGAGGCTACGATGGGCAGAACAGACTTAGCAGCGTAGAGTGTTACGATTCCTTTTCAAATCGTTGGACAGAAGTTGCTCCCCTTAAAGAAGCAGTGAGCTCTCCTGCTGTGACAAGCTGTGTAGGAAAATTGTTTGTGATTGGTGGCGGACCTGATGATAATACTTGTTCTGATAAGGTGAGCCATGTTCTTAAGTAAATTGCCCAGTATATATATAAGGAAAAGACAGATGTTTTTCTATTTGTCTAAAAAAGACAAACGTTCAGTAGATAGCTAGGTCACTTAATGTGAGGGATCTTTTAAAAATTGTCTCGTATCCTGTTCTTTTGAAGAAAACATTGAATTTTGAATTGACAAAATGAGACCCTAATATAACTAACAATTTGCTATATAACAAGTGTGAGTAAACCTTTTTGAAATGAGACTGATTTCAGTGTTGAAATTTTTTTGCTATCTACAGAATTTAAAAATTACATGGAACACAAATTAATTAGCAAAGGTTAATCATTTTCTTTATACCTCGAAGGGTTTTTCAGAATAAAAAAAGAGGAAAGGCAGATCCTGTAGAGTAAAGAGAGAATGCTCAGAGTAACTACAATTATTGAACACTTTGGGACATGGTGCTCCTGGCATTTCAGGAACACCATGTTTAGTCTGGAGAAAAATGTCTGATAGCTAATTGGTTTAGCAATGATGACAAAATTTCATCAGTCAGTACTTTTTCTTATTTTAATTTTAATATGTCGCTGGGCATGGTGGTGCATACCTTTAATCCCAGCACTTGGGAGGCAGAAACAGCTGGATCTTTGTGAGTTCAAGGTCAGCCTGTTCTACAAAGCAAGTTCCAGGCCAGATGGGGCTACAGGGGAACCCTGTCTCAAAAAGACCAAAATAATTTTTTTAAATATGTCATCAAATGTTATCTCTAGGGTCAGTGAGATGGCTCAGCAGGAAAAGGTGCTTACCACCAAACTTGACAATTTGAGTTTGCTCCCCATATCCCACAGAAAGAAGGAGATACCTGACTCTGAAAGTTGTCTCTGACCACCACATGCACACCATGGCAATAAATAAATAAATAAGTAAATAAATGAATAAATAAGTAAATAAATAAATACCTGAAAAAAAATTTTTTTTATCTTTTTGAGACAGGGTCTCCCTGTAGCCCCAGCTGCCCTGGAACTGGCTATGTAGACCAGGCTGGCCTTGAACTCACA
>NW_008360167.1:855396-891283 GCF_000622305.1 Nannospalax galili
CTCACAGAGATCTGCCTGCCTCTGCCTCCCGAGTGCTGGGATTAAAGGTGTGTGCCACCACGCCCAGCGAATACCTGAAAATTTTAAATGATTTTTTTCTATACTTCATTAAGAATTTATTATAATTTAAGTATACAAAATTGAGGTTTGCTGATGTTCTTTTAAAGTAAGGACTCCCTAAAAGTTTAAAAAAAGTATTCAGATTGAGGTATGATTAGCCTAAATAAACAATTTCTGAGAACTTTTAATGTTAGTGAATCCAAGTAAAGGAAGCCTGGTGGTCATTCCTCTTGGGAATAATCTGTCTTTTGTTACTATCTTCTTGATACTAATAAATTTGCATTTCTTTGGTGGAGAATTTTATCCTTGACTCCAAGAAGCAAGAATTTTTTAAATTTTCATATATTTTATTATCAGACCTACTTCCTTTACTTCTTTGAATTAATAGGATTTGATATTTAATCATGTTTCTATGTACTGACTTTTTAAGCAAATTTACATATTCATTTATATGTCTTACTGAATATTTATATGTATTGTTAGGTTCAATCTTACGATCCAGAAACCAATTCTTGGCTACTTCGTGCAACTATCCCAATTGCCAAGAGGTGTATAACAGCTGTCTCCTTAAACAACCTGATCTATGTTGCTGGTGGGCTGACCAAGGCAATATATTGTTATGATCCAGTTGAAGACTACTGGATGCATGTACAGAACACATTCAGCCGACAGGTAACAGCATAAAGATCCAAACTGAAAGTAAATTTGAGAGGAAATAAATGATATGATTATTTTTAATACACTGAAATTTTACTTTATGAATATTTCATGATTTTTTAAAAATCCCTCATATAGCTGGGCGTGGTGGCACACACCTTTAATCCCAGCACTTTGGAGGCAGAGGTAGGTGGATCTCTGTTAGTTCAAGGCCAGCCTGGTCTACATAGTGAGTTCCAGGACAGCTGGGGCTACAAGGAGACCCTGTCTCAAAAAGACAAAAAAAAAAAAAAAACCCTCATATAAATTCCTTTCAAGGAATTGCTTTTAATCTTTGATCATTTTTATGGTAATGGGGATTGGATTCGGGGCCTCCTGAACACTACCCCGGAGCTATATCCTTTGCCCCAAGGAATAGCTTTAGTGATCAGTCTAACATGAAGTATCTATTGCATTTAGACTATCTGTGTGTGTGTGTTCACCTTTTTCAGATCCTGATCCAGTCCTGCCCTTTCTCTTTCATTTTTTAGAAGAGATGTTTTCAAACTGATTGCTTCTCTAATGAGAAGTTAGGTAATTAGTTGATTTTGTTATATGATTGTGTTCAGGCCTCATTCATCCACATGTTACCTGGAGCCCCATTACCTTTATTCCTGCCATTCCCCAAAAAGGCCTTCTCTCAACCTTTGGGTTCATGGCTCTGTTTTCCTTACTTCTGCCCAAATGCTACAAATCTGTCTCTTCTCCAGATGTTATATTTAAACTCAGGTCAACATGTGTGCATGGCAAGCACTTCTTTACACAGTAAGCCATAGTGCTGGCCAAAGGTGGTTTTTTTTTTTTTTTGTCTTTTTTTGAGACAGAGTCTCCCTGTAGCCCCAGCTGTCCTGGAACTCACTATGTAGACCAGGCTGGCCTTGAACTCACAGAGATCCGCCTGCCTGTGCCTCCAAAGTGCTGGGATTAAAGGCATGCACCACCACGCCTGGCAAGATATTTTGTTTTTAAAGATGTGTGTGTGTGTGTGTGTGTGTGTGTGTGTGTGTGTGTGTGTGTGTGTTGCTATAGCTCCCCTGTTTGTGGAGCCATACCTGGTGTGTGCGGTGGAAACAAATCTCCTGTCCTATGAAAACACAGCAATCCCCTGGCTTTGGAGTCATACCTGATGTGGGTGCTGGAAACCAAACTCCTGTCCTCTGAAAAAACAGCAAGTGCTCTTAACTGCTGTCATCACTCCACCTCAGCTCTACCTGACTCTTGAACTCTGGAAAGATGTATTCTTTGTTTTTTGTTTTTTGCTTTTTTTTTTTTTTTTTGAGACAGCATCTTACTATGTAGCCCTGGCTGGCCTCAAACTCACAGAGATCCATCTACCTGCCTCTGCCTCCCAAGTGCTGGGATTAAAGGTATGCACTACAATGCCTGGCCCCGAAAGTTGTATCCTTAAAGGCCACTACTAGTCTCTTCAGTTGTTTTCATAGTTTACTTGTTCCACTTAATTTTTAAATATGTGTATAGCAGCTTAGGCCTCTTTAGGCCTGACTTCCAATTTGTTCCTTGTCCTAGTTTGCTCTTCATTGCTGTGACAACACTCTGACCAACACCAACTTGGGGAGGAAAGGGTTACTTACATATCCCAGGTCACAGTTCATCGGGGAGCCCAAGGTAGGAACTCAGGGCAGGAACCTGGAGGCAGGAGCTGGAGCACAGGCCATGGAAAATCACTGCTTACTAGCTTGCTCCCTTGGCCCCTGCTCAGCCTGCTTTCTTATGCAACACAGGCCCACCTGCCCAGGGGTGGCACCACCCACAGTGGGCTGGGCTCTCCCACACCACTCAACAATCAAGAAAATACCCCACAGACATGGTCACAAGCCAGTCCAATAGAGGCAATTCCCCAGTTGAGGCTCCCTCAACCCAGGTGTGTCAAGTTGACACTAAAGCTATCCAGCACAATTGACCCCTTGTCCAAACACATCACTATTAAACCATAAGCTTTCCAATTCTTGTCCCCAAGATATGATGTTAACATTAGTATCACAACATAAGACATTCCTGAATATTTAATTTGCTATTAGTACTAAGAACTTAAAAAGTCTTTATATCAGAGCCTGTGTTGTTGTTCCAAACTCCAATTTCCATCTGCCTATTTGACATTTTCCATTGTATTCCAAGATTTCAGACTTAAAATAGAATTTGCCTTGCCTGCTTCTCTAATCCTATTTTTTCAGTGTCTGAACAACCTAGAAACTTTATAAGATTTTTCTCACTTTCTTTTAAATAGAATAAATCTAACATATCAGTTCTGCCCTTAGAGTTTCTATTAGTCTTCCTTTCTCTAATTATCCTTGCTTTTCTAAACCATTAGTTTCCAATAAATCTAATTATGTCTCTCCCTGAACAAAATCCAAGAATTTTACTACATCATTCTAATCTGATCTTTGCTTTGTATTTTCAGCTTCATTTTCTACAACTTTGTTCCAGTTACATTACGTATGTGTTATTTGTATTCTCTGTACAGATTATATCTATTCTTGTATTGGTTTGTGTGGTCCCCATAGCTGTGATACCTTTATTACCTTCTGTACTTATAATTCCACTTATCTTTTGGACAACAAACTCGGGTTACATTGACGAGAACTAACCTTCTTTTCTTTAGTTTTTATGGCATTCATACTTCAAGAATAGCAGTTAAGTGCTCCTTGAAATGTCTATTTGCTTTATTTGGTTGATGACTGGTTTTTGTTTTGTGAGACATAGTCTCAGATACCTAGAGCTTGAACTTGGTCCTCCTGCCTCTACCTCCAAAGGATTAGGATGGGATTGTAGATGTGTGCCATCATGCAAGGCTCCCTTTAGTTTTACTTTTTTTTTTTTTTTGTCTTTTTGAGACAGGGTCTCCCTGTAGTTATAGTCCCAGCTGGCCTGGAACTCACTATGTAGACCTTGCTGGCCTCGAACTCACAGAGATCCACCTGCCTCTGTCTCCCAAGTGCTAGGATTAAAGGTGTGCGCCACCACACGTGGCTGTGCTTTTGCTTTTTAACATTTATTTTGTATGTATGAGTATATGCTGCAATGTATGCCACAGCACATGTGGAGGTCAGAAAACAACTTGCAGGATTCCATTATGCTGAGTACCTGGAATAAATCTCAGGTTGTTAGGATTGGCAGCAAACACCTTTACCCACTGAGTCATCTCACAGATTCTCCTTATGGTTTTTTCACTTTAATTCATGTGCATCTGTGTGAGAGAGTGAGTGTGTGTGTGTGTGTGTGTGTGTGTGTGTGTGTGTGTGTATGCCACGTACATGTATGTGCCCCTGGATACCAGAAGAGGCTGTCAAATCCCCTGGAGCTGGAGTTACAGGTGGTTGTGAGCCACTGGACATGGGGGGAACTGAACTTGGGTCCTCTGGAAGGACTCAAGCACTCTTTTTTTTTTTTTTAATTTGTTTTTATTGAATTTTTGTGTATTTCATACAGAACATCTCAGTCAATCTTAATCATCTTTATAGCCCTGTAACTACTGACGCCCTCCCATAGCCCCCCAACTGGAGCCCACGTACTCTGTTATCCCTGTTAAGGCCCACTACTGTGTCAGGTCAGTGTCCCCAGATGTTCCCCAGTTCAAGTCCATCCACTGAGGTCTAGTCAGCCTATCTAGAGTCCCCTGTTTTAGAAAGATCAGCTGTTCTTCACCTAGCAGCAATCAGTTGCCAATATTTCTTCAGATAAGATTGGGGTCTGCTGTTCATTTTCCCAGTTCTATGCTGGGTTTTTGTGTGCCTGAGTTTGCATGGGACTTGTATATGCTCACAGAATCATATGAGCAGGTTCCAAGGAGTGTGTAGGACTGTTTCCATATGGTCCTGTAACTCCTCCCTTGCTCTTACAGTCTTTCCACCCCATCTTCTGAGATGCTCCCTGAGCCTTGGGTGGGTGAAGTTTAATAAAGGAGTCCTGTCCAAGGACCAGCATTCAGCAGACTCTTGATCTCTATGCTTTGGCCGTTTGTGACCTTTTGTGTTCCTGGCCCTTCGCTGCATGAGGGAGCTTCATTAATGACAACTGAGAGATTCATTAGTAGGACTTAAGCGCTCTTAACTGATGAGCTGTCATCTCTTCAGCCCCTGCCCTGAATTTGTCTACTGGAATTCAGCCTTCTTCAGGATAATACTGTTTGTTCTAACTAGGTATCTTCTATTTATTCATGTTCAGTATATACTTACTGAATTAGTTAACAAATGAAGTAGAGTAGATGAGGGATCCAGTTTTGAGTTAATCTTATATGTACCAAAATTTGCATTAACCATATATGTAAGATACATAAGAGATACGGCATAGACTATAAGAATAGTGAATAGGGGGCTGCAGAGATGGCTCAGCAGCTAAGAGCTCCTGCTGCTCTTGCAGAGGACCCGGGTTCGATTCCCAGCACCCATGTCACATAGCTCACAACCACCTGTAACTCCAATTCCAGGAGACCTGATGCCCTCTTCTGGCCTCCTTGGCCACCTGCATACATATGGTGCACAAACATACATTCAAGCATATATGTAAAATAATTAAATCTGGGGCTGGAGAGATGGCTCATCGGTTAAGAACACTGGCTGTTCTTGCAGAAGACCCAGGTTCAAATCCCAGCACCCACATGGCAGCTAACAACTGTCCAAAACTCCAGTTCCAGGGGATCCAACGGTCTTTTCTGTCCTCCGCGGGCACAGCACAACACGGGTGCACTTACCCACATGCAGGCAATACACGCATACACATAAAATAAAAATAATAAATGAAATATTTTTTAAAAATACTCAAATACATAAAATAAAAATCAAAAAATTTTTTAAGAATTAAATCTTGGGGGGGTGGGGCTTGAATTCACAGAGCTCCACCAGCCTCTGCCTCCCAAGTGCTGGGATTAAAGGCATGCACCAGCACACCCAGCCTATAAAATAAATAAATCTTTAAAAAGAATAGTGAATAGCTATGCAGCACTCTAGGAGGCAGAAGCAAGTGGATCTCTGTGAGAGATCCCAGCCTGGGCTACATAGTGAGTTCCAGGCCAGCTGGGGCTACAGGGAGACCCTGTCTCAAAACAAAACAAAGAATAGTGACTAGGAGTATAACACTAATTTTTTAAGTTGTTGACACTGAGGCATAGTCTCTAATGTATTCAGAATAACAGTGCCTAAACTAATGAAAGGGGCAGAGGTACAGAATAAATAAAAGTTTTAACCTCATTTAAGGAAAAAGTTTTAATCTAAGCTCTTACTGATTTGTTACTGTGAATATTTTAAGGAATAATTTGTTTCCACTAAGAGTAACTAGTCACTTGGCCTAAACAGACCTTAGGAAGATAATCTGGGGCATACAGTGACATATGTATTGTATGATGGAGGTGAAACTAAGAAAAGTATTTCAAATGTTCATATGAGAGCCCATTGGAACTTCTTGACCAGAGCTTCCAAAAGCATCCCTCTGTTGGGTTCCTTCTCATTTTTCTTTTGTCTGCCAAGGCTGGACTCAGTAGTGGTGGACTCAGGATTTGTTTTCAGGCACTTTGATAGCTGTGGGACTGGCTAGAATCAGTGTCAGTTCCCTCTCAAAGGCTTCTAGATAAGGAGTAAAAATAAATTTGGCCATCATTTTAGAACAATAACGGATTGTCTCCCTTAGCTACAGGTGGGCACTACAGTATTGCAGAAGCACTTTTTGATTCAGAACAAAATCATCAATGAGAAATAATTGTCTAAATAACTTTATATGAACTTAAGCCTAATGTCTCAGAAGTGTAATCCCTTGAAACTCTTAAAGAAATACACCGATCACTTTACCCTTTGGTTATACTTTCCTTTTGGGTGTTTAAAACCATACAGTTGGCCCAAATAATTTATATATACACTTAAGGTTGTTTGAGGATCTGTTAGGGGTCACATGGGCTTGGGATTTGCCCTATTCTGACTTTTTTCTGGTTCCCTGTCTAGAACTTGTAATGCTAATTAATTACTCTTGCCTTTACTTCTCTTTCAAAGACTTTCTTTTCCTCTTCAAGATAAGAGTTATGCAATTTGGGAGTCTTTCAGATAGACCCACTGAAGGGGTACCCCAGTTGCCTCACCCTGTGTGTCCCTGTTAGCATGGAAGAAGCCAGAGTGGTCTGCGGCCTGATTCCCTATTGGCAATTTGGGTAACCTCTTCAGAGGGTGATGTGATAAGAATAGAAGGTAGGAGTTCGCTAGGCAGTTGGGGTAAAAAGACCCCAAAGAAAAATAGTCAGTTTCTTGGCTAAAAGTCAAAATGTCTTTGGGCCTATTAGCAACATACTCTGTTCCAAAGGCCAAAAATGTCAAAGGTAACTAATCCTTAAAAGATTTTAGGGTTAGTTACCTCTTCAAAGGGGGGAATGTTAGAGTAGCAAAAAGCCCCATTTAAAAAAAAAAAGAAAGTACATGAAGTTATCAGAAAAAAGTGATTAGTAGATATGGGAGGAGTTTGAGGGGAGGCAGTGGGCATGGATTTGATCAAAACACCTTTATATGCTTATATGCCTGTATGAAATTCTCAATAAATTATTTAAAATTTTTAAAAAAAACTAAGAAAACTCAACAACAGGACACATGGCACACTTTCTAATTTAACAATAAATAATATTGACCAGAAATTTCAACTAGAAAACATTTGGATGAGATATATACAAAGTCTAACTAAGGTAAATCATTGAAATCCAAACAGTGCTAGAGTCTGTGAGATTATTGTCTCTCTTCTGGCTCCTCACTACCTGTACTACTAAGTCGTATCTGTGTATTTATTACTGACGGGTTGTTTTTTTTTTAATATGTATGCGTGTATTGCTTGCATGTAGGTAAGTGCACCCATGTCATGCAATACCCTCGCAGAAGAGGCTGTCAGATCCCCTGGGACTGGAGTTATGGACAGTTGTTAGCTGCTGTGTAGGTGCTGGGATTCAAACCCGGGTCTTCTGTGAGAACAACCAGTATTCTTAACCACTGAGCCATCTCTCCAACCCCCCATTACCGATGGGTTATTTTTTAATGATTTTTAAATGAATCTTAAAAGCATTCACCTTGTAAGCCTAATGACCTGAATTTGATCCCTGGAACTCACAGTAGAAAGAGAAAAGGTGTACTCTGACCTCCACACACGGGTACACTGCACATGTTTGTACTTAGACACATAATAAGTGGTTGCTTTATAAAATGCTTAGCATATTAAATGTTGGTTTGGTAGATAAAAGCATTTGTCATCAAGCCTGACAACTTGAGTTCAGTTGCCCACATAGTAGAAGAGAACACACTCCTACAAGCTACAAGCTTGTAGTGCAGTGATGTGCACACATACACACACGTACGATAAATATAATTTTTTTAAAAACGGGTAAAAAGTAGGGAGTATTTTTAATTCAGTGATGAATGGTTCTTTTCCTTCAATACATCAGGCATTTAAATTGTGATTAAAGATCTAATAAGCTGGGCATGGTGGTGCACACCTTTAATCCAAACAGAGGCAGGTAGAGTTCTGTGAGCTAAAGGCCAGCCTGGTCTACATAGTGAGTTACAAGTCAGCTGAAGGACCCTGTGTGAAAAAAAATTCTCTAATAATTTCTATGTTGTTAATTTGATTATAACTTTCTTTCTCTTTCATTTTCCAACTTGAGATTCCCTGAAATGACTGGTATTCCTGCTCTTTGATCATGTAGTAATTGCTTTCTGTAATAGCCTTCCTATGGTACAATAAGCAATTTCTTTTTTAATATTTTTAAAATTTCATTGTTTTTATTTTTTATGTGTATGAGTGTATTGCCTGATGTATGTAAGTGCACCCATGCCATGCAGTACCCATGGGGGTCAGAAGAAGACATTGGATCCCCTGGAACTGGAGTTATGGATGGTTGTCAGCCACACTGTAGGTCCTCTGTAAGAGCAGTTAGTGCTCTTACCCACTGAGCAATCTCTTGAGCCATGTACAACAAGCAATTTAAAACCACCTTATCAGTCTGCCAAACCTATACCTTCCACATCTCGGCGTCAGGTTACTTATGTAATCTATTTTAATATCCACCTCATCTGTGCAAAATCATCCAACACTCTCACAACAGCAAGTAGGTAAAAAGTTGCTTAGCTTCTATTACGTCCCCCACCCCCATTTTTTTTAACTCTGTTAAAAGCATGTCATTGTATTTTTCAGTTTATTACCAGATCCTTTCTCCTCAGTAGTTAATTATTTTTTATGTATTTTGTTAAACAGGAAAACTGTGGTATGTCTGTGTGTAATGGTAAGATATACATCCTGGGTGGAAGACGGGAAAATGGAGAAGCCACAGACACTATTCTCTGTTACGATCCTGCAACAAGCATCATCACCGGGGTGGCTGCGATGCCCAGACCAGTGTCTTATCATGGCTGTGTGACTATTCATAGATATAATGAGAAAGGCTTTAAACTCTAAGACCAGGATACCTCATGCAAGAAGCCACGCCAACCCAGGAGGACAGGGTTTAAAAACTATAAAGTGAGAATGAATCTCCTTTGTGTTATGTGCAAAAGAAATAATTAATCCTGGTGCCTTTCTATCCAAAATACCAAGATTTTGAGCTGTAATAAAGCCTTTCCTATAATTTGGGGGTTGGGGGCTTGCTAAAGATTATGGCAGTTCTGGCCAGGCTTGGTGGCACCAGCCTTTAATCCCAGCATAGGCCAGCTTGGTCTATTTGTAGGGAGTTTCAGGCCAACCAGGGCTATACAGTGAGATCCTGTCTCAAAAACAAAAGACAATGGTGGCTGTAGGCTATGAGAGTGTGCCTTTGTGTTTGTAAGAAACCTATGTGGAGTAGGAAATAATGCCCATATGTAAACTTCTTAGGAATTTGTGAATGGTCTCTTCTATGAATGTTTATTTGTTTTGTCATTTAATGTAAAGAAAATTGCATGGCCGAAGCTTCATTTAAGTTGAATTGCCTGTGTTAAGAATGCTTAGAATTCTGGGGGCTGGAGTGATGGCTCAGCAGTTAAGAGTACTAGCCGCTCTTGGGAGGGCTCAAGTTCGAATTCCAGCAACTGTCACTGACCTTGTATATCCGGACTGTTTAAATTTATTGAAGATTTTTTTTCTGTAATTATAAAAATGTAACAGCAATTTAAGTATCATAAAATACCAAATTTTTTACTTTATAAAATTGTTGTGTTATATTAAACATTTTTTGGTAGGGAACTTAGGTAGGAGACATAAAAGCAAGATTTAGCCAGGCATGGTCATGTACACCTTTGATCCCAGTGCTCAGAGAAAGTAGAGGCAGGTGGATCGCTGTGAGTTTAAGGCCAGCCTGCTCTACATAGAGTTCTAGGCCAGCCAAGTTACATAGTAAGACCCTGTCTTTAGAAAAGTAAGGAAATTTAAACTATGCATTCATCCCTAAGAAAAATTAAAATAACTGTGGCCTACTCTAGTTCTCAAAGTATTTATGAATCATCTCTCACTTATCCCAATTTTTTGTTTTGTTTTTGTTTTGCTTTTGTTTTGTTTTGTTTTGTGACAGGGTCTCTCTGTATCCCCAGCTGGCCTGGAACACAAAATGTAGACCAGGCTGACCTGGACCTCACAGAGATCTGCATGCTTCTGCCTCAGAAAAGTGCTGGGATTAAAGCTGTGCATCACCACACCCAGCTGGACTTTTTTTTTAATTCCTGAGAAACATTTTTAGCTGCAGTAGTTCTTTTTTAAAAATATTTTATTTATTATTTTTATTTTATGTGCATGCATGTATTGCCTGCATGTAGGTAAGTGCACCCGTGTTGTGCAGTGCCCGCAGAGGACAGAAGAGGCTGTTGAATCCTCTGGAACTAGAGTCATTGTCAGTTGTTAGCCATCATGTGGGTTCTGGGATTTGAACCTGGGTCCTCTGAAAGAGCAGCCAGTGCTCTTAACCACTGAGCTCTCCTGGAGTTACAGACAGTTGTTAGCTGCCATGTGGGTGCTGGGATTCGAACCCAGGTCTTCTGCAAGAACAGTCAGTGTTCTTAACCACTGAGCTATCTCTCTAGCCCCCTAACTGTAGTAGTTCTAATCTTCTAAGATAAATTTTTATTTCGGAGCCAATGTGTAAAATGTTAATCAACATTTTCAAATTTCTGTGTTTTTTGTTTTGTTTTGTTTTAAAATTGTTTTCTCTATGTTTTCAGCTCCAGTTTATAAAGCTTACCAGTTTTCAGAGAGAAATGTAAACTTTTTTTTCTTAGACATGCAAGTGGATATGGCAGGAACTATAGCATAACTAATTACTGTGATTTTTACATGTGGACAGATAAAATCTACATCGTAGGAATGTGCCAGGTAGTTTGCTGTGTTTTGACTTCCCAGTCATCTTTTCTCCAACATTGTAACTATATTGTCAATAATTACAGTGCCACTAGATTTGTATTAAAACTAAGGTAATCATCAAAAACCTAACATTGGCAAAGTTTTTCCCTCATCTTAAAATGATATAGACATTTCATAGAGAAACTTAATATTTAGTATCTAAATTCTGAGGAAAGCCCTTAAAAATATATTTAAGTCATAAATTTTAAATCATCTGTAATTCTGTGATAACTATAGAACCAATCTATCATTCTAGTTGAGAGACAGTTATATGTGCACAACTGAGATACTTGTACCACACTTTAATTTTGTATCAAATACCTGCATTACGCTTTTGTAGATAAATGGAATCTCTTTAGTTCAGAAATTCTTAACAGTAAATAACATGTAAAAAAAAAAAGTGTTTTGTAAATGATTAGGATTCTACAAATGATCGTTGTTATTTTCAGGTGTATTTGTAAACTTGTGTCCATCCATAAATACTTCACATAAAAAGACTTTCTCAAGATAAATTTGTATTTCAGTATTTGTCCATTGTAAAAGTATTAAGTGTTGACTTGTATCTTGTGACTCTTATCTTTCCTATCCATGTGTTTATTGTAGTAAATTGGAAAGAAACCTTGAAAATCAGAATTTTTTTAAACATAGATCTCACACTAAAATTTTTACTATATGATTTCAAGCCACATAAATCGATCAGTTGAAGGTCGGGCATTGTGGCGCATACCTTTAATCTCAGAACTTGGGAGGCAGAAGCAAGTGTATCTCTGTGAGTTCAAGGCCAGCCTGGTCTACATAGTGAGTTCTAAGCCAGCTGAGGTTTATAGGGTGACCCTGTCCCAAAAAGATTAAAAAAAGAATATCAGTTGCAAATTATGTTAAAAGCCACCAGGAATTTGCCTTGAGTCCTAGAAAATTATTTTTAAAGCTACCCAATTGTATTTTAACTTCTTTTTATCTTGCTTTGCTGTCTTAATAAATGATGGTATTAGTCCTGAAAGAATTTTAGAGTATAATTAGATTAAAAGGGATACATCACTCATATTTGTGTCAGATTATATCTATTCTGTCATCCTGTAGTTGACAGATTTTCTTTTGCCAAGTGATTCTTATATGAGCCTCTGAGTTAGGATGTGTGTGTATGTATATGTAGAAAGATAGTATGGTTATACATACACATATTACAAAGCACCCAATGATTTTTTGCAGTTCGGTGACCAGAAAAGTATATAAAATAAGAATTAGTTAGTCATTTAAAATCTATTGCAGAAGAATTTGAAATTGGGACATTTCTAGAGCACTTTGTTTTTAGACTGCATTTGTAGCCTAGGCTGGCCTCAAACCCTTGGCACGTCTCTGCCTCAGCCTCCTGAGCGCTGGCATCACAAGTGTAAGCCACTGCCGAGTTTTCTAGGGTGTGCTTTACATCTGAAAGTACAAGTGTTAGCAATGATGATCTGAACACCATCAAATCATATAACAATAGTTTCAAATGACAGAAAGCAGATTGGTGGTAGCAACAAGTTTGCTAAAACAAATTATGATAATCTGAATTGTAAAACCAATTCAAAGGTGTGCTTGTGAATCAGGATAATTATACTTGGTTTTTGTGTGGTTTTTTTTGGTGAACTTTAATCCTTTTGCAAGTCTTCATCTATGTGTGTGACAAAGTGACGTTTTCTACTGTAAGGTCCCCACTGAGTTTATTAAACCAGATAAGAAATTGGATTTTCAGTAACCTCTTTTTCCTTAGGAAGCTGAGGTACAGATATTCACTCTATTAAAATCAGGTTTATAAAAGACAATGTAAGTACTCAGGGAGGGTGTTAGCTTGTCACTTTTGACTATTTGGGGTTTCAATAGTGCTACAACTAATAACTTTCAGTTGATGATTATAGGCTAAAATTAAGTTTTTTCTGTAAGAAGCTTCACACATGACAGTGGTTGAACATTCATTTTAGAAAAATCAAAATGTTTTGTGAACTGATAGATTTTTCTCTTGGTGAATATAAATTGTTTACATATCTCTACTATCAAATACCAGTTTTGAAACTCAGGAAAGACAGAGATTCAATCTTGTCAATGTCCAAACCAGGTGTGTGCTTCTTTTTTTGTTATCAAGATGAGGCAATAGATTTTTTTTTTAATCACTATGAAGGCCTATACATTAGAGAGGTTTAGTTTTCTGCGTGTGCCTTTAATGTCTTAAGGTCTACATGTGGAAAGGATACCTACTGCAGACTACATTTTCAAAGAAGAACAATTGCTGTTTATACATTGCTGCATGATAATGTCTCAAGGCTTCCAATGGACCCCCTTTGGTTTATAGTTAACCCAAGATACTAGTGAACATGATTTTGGCCTTACTAGAATTAGTTAGGAGTGATGCTGGGAGTGATGGACAATGCCTATAATTCCAGCCCTTGGGAGGTGAGGACCAGAGAATCAGGGGTTCAGGGGTTCAAGGTCAGTCTTTGATATATAGCAAGTTTGAGGCCATATGTGGCTATATGAAACTTTGTCAAAAATAATGGGCTTGGTTGTACATTATGTAGAAAGACAGATTTATATCACCTCACCCCATTATTATTACGGTTCTTTGAATCAGGGTCATATGTAGCCCAGCTTCACCCCATTATTTTGGTTTGGTTTGGGTTGTTTTTTTGTTTTTTTTGTTTTTTTTGTTTTTTTTTTTTTTTTTTTTTTGTTTGCCCCAGCTGTCCTGGAATTCACTATGTAGACCAGGCTGGCCTTGAACTCACAAAGATCCACCTGCCTCCCAAGTGCTGGTTTTTGAGTCTCCCTGTAGCCCCAGCTGGCCTGGAACTCACTATGTAGACCAAGCTGGCCTTGATCTCAGAGATCTGCCTGACTCTGTCTCCAGAGTGCTGGGATTAAAGGCATGTTCCACCACACCTGGCTCCCATTGTTATTTTTAATAAATTCACCATACCAAGTACCCAGAATGGAACAACTTGGCTGCCCTTTAAAGCAATAGGTTTGACTACCTAGCTATACTTATCTAATGCTAAGCACCAGAAACCACTTGAGCCAAGAATGTGAACTGATAATTCCAGAGATGTTTTTAAAATATTTTAGACATTTTTAAATGTTTTATATGAATGTTTTACATGTGTGCGATTGCCTTAAATAAATTTGCATAATGCTAAAGGTGATCTTAAGTTTTTTAAAAAGTCATAACTTATTTTATATATTGTTCCAAAGAAAATTTTTTTAATGACTTTAGAGTAACTGCATCTGAGATTTTGTGCCTTACATTCTCCAGTGCTATTTCAATAAAGCTAGCTTTAGGTCAACCTCATATTTGTTTTCTATATAGTAAATAAATTCTTAATTTTTTTGTTTGGGTTTGTTTCTTTTTGTTTTCTGGGTTTTATCGTTTTCAATGTTTTTCATTTGGTTTTGGTTTTGGTTCTTTGAATCGGGGTCATATATAACCCAGGCTGGCCTAGAATTCTATGTAGCTAAAGATGATCTTGAACTTGTGATCTGCTTCTGTCTCCCAAGTGCTAGGATTGGAGGCTGTGTCCCACCACACCTCACTGTTAGGGTTTTTTGTTTGCCTGTGATGTTTTTGCTTTCTTGCTGTTCTTGTTTTTAATTTAGCCCTAGCTGGCCTTTGGAACTCTGTGTGGACCAGACCCAGCCTTGAATTTGTGGCAAGCCGCCTGTCTCTGCCTCCCAAGTGCTAGGATTATAGGCTTGGGCCACCACACCCACCTGTTTTGAAATGTTTTAATGAGCACCAACTGTGTAGCTGTTTGGCAGAATGAGAATGCTAAAGGAGGTTGTTGCTTGGAGTTTTAATGTGTGGTTTTATTTGGTGCCTAGGTGCTGTTTTAAATATTAAGATAAACATCATATTAAGCCCTCATAAAGGTCTTTTGAAGTATCTAATTTTGAAAAAGTATGTGTACTTATTTCTGTTCTATCCTTATATAGTAGTATTTCTGTTTTATGCTTTTTCTTTTAACATTGTTGAAAAAAAGCACTTACTCTACCTTATCACCCCTCCCGCAGTTTATTTAAATTTGTATTGAGAGTTTCCAGAACTATCTAAGGTAACACTTTTTATAGTTGAACAAAACTGTAATCTGCTTTACTGTCTTAACTAGTAGAGACCTATGGCAGTCAACATATTTGCTTTCAGTTTGTCTCCATGATTAAAAAAAAAATGCTTTGTATTTCATTGTTCTCAAATCAGTTGTAGTTCATTAATACTTACATTTTGTTTAAGTATACTCCCTCCACAGTTTAAATTTTTTAAAGTTGTTTCTAATGTCTTTTAAACATCATTACTTGACTATATGGTTATATTAAATTTTGTTTACCAAAAGTGTGGTGGGTTTTCTTTAAAAAAATTATATTTATCTCCAGGGGCTGGAGAGATGACTCAGTGGTCAAGAGCACTGCTGCTCTTGCAGAGGACCATCAAATCCCAGCATCCACATGGTGGCTAACAGCCATCTGTAATTCCAGTTCCAGGGGATCCAACACCCTCTTCTGTCTTCCTCAGGCACTGCACAACACAGGTGCATTTACATACATGCAGGCATAACATTCATATACATAAAAAATAAAAATTAAATATATATACACAAATGGTTGTGCAAAAAAGGAGCAAGGGGAGCCGGAGAGATGGCTCAGCAGTTAAGAGCACTGACTGCTCTTGCTAAGGACCCAGGTTCAATTCCCAGCCACCCACATGGTGGTTAACAACTGTCTATAACTCCAGTTCCAGGGCATCCAACACCCCCTTCTAACCTCCATAGGCATTTAAATAATAATTAAAAAAAAAAACTTTTAAAGAAAAGGAACAAGCCAGGTGTGGTGGTGCAGGCCTTTATTCTGAGCACTCGAGAGCCTCGGAGAGCTCTGAGATCGAGGTTAGCCTGGTCTACATATCAAGTGCCAGGCCAGCTGGGGCTATAGGGAGACACTTGTCTTCAAAAGACCAAAAAGAAAAGAAAAAGAACAAGGACAAAATAAGATAGTTTGTTTTTACCAGACTAACCATGAATAACTAGAAACATGAAATTAAAATGTTGAGGGAAGGAAATGGGGGCAGAAGGACAAGCATGCTAAAGGTGCTAAGCTGTGCACTCTGGCTCCAGTACAGCAATATTGAGGTGCTGGAACATTTCACATGAAGCAGAGTTGGGTTTAATAATGATAATTTAATACAGGCTTCCCCACTAGGGTGAAGAGAAAGGCATTCAAAAGGCAAGACACACACCCATCCACAGCATGAATGTTGGCTTCTCAAGACACAGTGTGGCAGCCAAGGAGACCAAAAGAGGGTATCAGATCTCCTGAAACTGGAGTTACAGGTGGTTGTTGGCCACCATGTGGGTGCCAGGAACTGAGCCTGGATATCCCTCTGTAGCAAGTGCTTTATTTATTATTTATTTATTATTTTTTTAGATAGGGTCTCCCTGTAGCCCCAGCTGGACTGAAATTTGCTATGGTAGACCAAGCTGGCTTTAATTTCACAGAGATCTGCCTGCCTCTGCCTCCCCAGTGCCGAGATTAAAGGTGGGTGCCACCACGCCAAGCCAAAGCAGTGATTTTTAAATGTCAGGTTATATACCAATATGCTGTGTTCAAAGAAAGTTTAGACTCACTTTTTTTTTTTTTAAAGTAGAGAATGATTGAAGTTCATGTGGGGAAGCAACCTAAGGACCACTAGCAATAAAAACATCTCATGGAAAATTGGGGGGTTTAATCAGGACGTTAATCAAGAACACTTGCTCCTGGGGCTACAGAGGTGGCTCAGCAGTTAAGAGCACTCACGGGCACCTTCTCCAGAGGACCAGGGTGTGGTTCCCAGCACCCACCTGACTGTTAACAATTGTCCTTAACTCCAGTTCCAGGGAATCCAACACCTCCTTCTGGCCTCCATGAGCTTTGCACAACATGGGTGCACTTACATACATGTAGGCAAAACACTCAAACACATAAAGTAAAAATAAATACATAAAACATAACTTGCCCTTTTGTTGGACTAATTTTTCTTCATGTTCTGAGTGGAGGAGTGAAGCTATAAATTTGGACTGTGAAGGAAGCCTTAATAACCTTGATATCAATTACCTGAGGATATCTCTTAGAAGTTAGATATTCTCTTTTTCAATGTTTTAAAATGAGTTTGCTCTGTGTACATGTTTATTAACTCTTTGGGTATGGTAAAGAGAGCTTTCTCAAATTACGACAATTTTTTTAACTTTTTTCTTTTTTTTTTTTTTTTTTTTGTCTTTTTGAAGCAGGGTCTCCCTGTAGCCGTAGCTGTCCTGGAACTCACAATGTAGACCAGGCTGGCCTTGAACTCACAGAGATCCACCTGCCTCTGCCTCCCAAGTACTGGGACTACAAGCGTGCACCACCACACCTGGCAACATTATTTTTATGTGTATGAGTGTTTTGCCTGCATATATGTAAGTGCACCTGTGTCGTGCAATGCCTCTGGAGGTCAGAAGAGGGCATCGGATCCCCTGGAACTGGAGTTGGGGATAGCTGTTAGCCACCATGTGGGTGTTGGGTATTGAACCGGTGTCCTCTGCAAGAGCAGCCAGTGCTTTTAACCACTGAGACCTCTCCAGCCCCATGAAGACAATTTTTAAAAATAAAGTTTTGACTATCCAAAAGAAGGGGGGGGAGAAATGAAGCCTAGTAGAAAGCAGATAATTATGTATCACTGCCCTGGGAAGGAGTTAATACTGCTTAGTTCTCACAAGAATGGAATCACAAAGCACGTTTAGCTGCACCTCTGGCTTCCTGTCTGTGTGATTTTTCCCTCTCTTATGTACTCCACCAAGATGCCATCCATGTTATAATCGAGGCACACGTCTCTAGATGTCAGGGTTAACATGCCATGACTTGAACTTCTGAAGCTAGCTGAATAAGCCTCACTTTTTTTTGTATTATAGCAATATAAAACAGACTAAGGATGAAAAGGAAAATGAGCTATACATACATATATAATGTATGAGTTTGTGTAAATGATTTTTTAAGCTGAATCCCATAAAAGGATTAACTTCAATAGCCAATGGAATACATCCAACAGAAGATTTATATCTAGAATATACAAAGATCTCAGAAAATTAAACATCAAGAAAACAACTCCATCAAAAAAAGGAGCTAAGAACCTGAACAGAAAGTAATCAAAAGAAGAAATACAAATGACTAATATTTTTTAAGTGTTCAATATTCTTAGCTATAGGAAAATGCAAATTTTCCTGTCAGATTGGCTATCAAAGGTAGCAAATTCTGTTGAGGACATGGGTAAGGAGTAATCTTTATGTTGTGGATGGGAATGTAAATTGGTATAGCTACTATGAAAATCGGTGTGGAAGGTTCGCAAAAAGCTAAAAAAATAAAGCTACCATATAACCCAGTTATATCACTCCTGCACATACACCCAAAGGACTCCATATACTACAGCAGAGATACTTGACATTCATGTTCATTCCTGCTCTATTCACAGTAGCTAGAGAATGGAATCAATCTTGATGTCCATCAAAAAATGATGAAAATGTGTTATATTGGAAGTCTATTCAGAGCTAAAGAAAATTAAATTTGCTAGATGGAACTGGAAAATTATACATATTGAGTAAGAAGATGTAGGCCAAAAAAGACAAACAGTACGTTCTCTGTCACGCAGATCTTAGAGTCAAAGTTCTAGGTTTCTATGTTTACGTCAGAGTATCTGTAGAAGCCAGGAATCAAAAAGGGGAGGGGGCTGTTGGGGTATAATAAAACACGTGTGATGGGGAAATAGAGGAATATACCAGGGGTAGTAAAGTTTAGATCGGGATGGGGTGAGAGGATCAACCAAAACTGAGAATGTGTGAAAAAGGTATATAATATAAGCTAAATTAAAAGTTAATAAGGAGGTTGAGTGGTGCTACCTTGCATGGGTGGATACCACCACTACTAATCACAGATGATTAAAACCCAGTGCCAGATATGGGATATCCACCTATAAGTTGTTGGCTACAGAGTCTCCTGAAACAGTACAGGCTATATTGATAACTATTTTTGGCTGCCCACTGGAACTAGATGATAACACCCAATTGCTGAGGACAACTGTGTGTGTTAGTTTTTATTGTCAACTTACACAATACAACCTAGTGTCACCTGGGAAGAGGGAACCTCAATGAGGTTGAAGAATTGTCTTGATCAGAATGGCCTGTGGCCATGTCTGAGGAATTGTCTTGATCAATGATTGATATGGGAGGGACCAGGCCACTGTAGGTGGTACCATCCTTGGGCATGTGGTCCTGCATTGTATAAGAAAGCTAGCTGTACAAACCAGAGCCAGTAGTCATCATTCCTCTACAGTTTGTTTCAGTCTACAGTTTGTTTCAGTTTCTGCTTGGGTTCCTGTCCTTCTCTCAGTGATGAACTGTGACCTGGACATGTAAACTAAATAAACCCTTTCCTTTCCAAGTTGCTTTTCATCAGAGTGGTTTAGCACAACAACAAAAAGCAAACTAGGAAAACATACTGGATAACAGGGTATGGTGAAATGAAGCTGAAACTGAACTGGAATGGGAGCTTCCTCCCTGCTGACAAGCACAGACAGTGTAGAAGGCACTCTGAAAGTTTTGGAGGAAGTCATCGACACTCTAACCCAGCAGTGAACCCAGAATGCTATGATACTGACTGACCTGCCAGACGAGATATAGCAAGGTATAATAGTGGTGGCATAACTGTCCCAGGGGTAACCAACCACTTCCTGATAGGATCGGAGACCCACTTTGAAAGTGAATACATGCCCAGTACTGTAAACCTAATCAAAAGCTGGTAACACCAGGCCTGGTGGGGCACACCTTTAGTTCCAGCACATAGGAAGCCAAGGCAGGCAGAACTTTGGGAGTTCAAGGCCTGTCCAAACAAAATTAGCTGCTGGCTAGGGAAATCATAGGCATATGGAGAATCTACTATTGTTTTGCTAAATGAATATATAGTTAAAACTGCCTTATAGCCGGGGACGTAGTAGGCACAAGCCTTTAATTCCAGCACTTGGGAGGCAGAGGCAGGTGGATCTCTGTGAGTTCAAGGTCAGCCTGGCCTACATAGCGAGTTCCAGGCCAGCTGAGGCTACAAGGAGACCCTGCCTCAAAAAGACCCCCCCCCAAAAAAACTGCCTTATAAGGGGCTGGAGAGATGGCTCCACAGTTAAGAGCACTGAATGCTCTTGCAGAGGACCCAGGTTCATTCCCAGCACCCACATGGAAGCTAAAGACTGTCCGTAACTCCAGTTCCAGGGGCTCTGATGCCCCCTTTTGACCTCCTTGGGCATTGCACAAGATGAGTGCACTTACATGCAAACAATATACTCATACACATAAAATAAATTTTTTTTTAAATTGCTTTAGAAATATTTAGGTTCATACACATAGACTAGTATAGCTCTAGCCTGTGAGAGAGGCCTCATTTGTCAGTGGGCAATGATCAAAGCAGAAACTCATTACCTGCAAAAGGGGCAGGCAAGATGGCTTATTTGGTAAAGGTGCTTGCCACCAGGCCTGACAACCCTGAATTGAACTCAGAGTTCAGTGAAAAGAACCCAAATGGTGGGAAGAGAAAACCGAATCTTGTATGCTCTTCTCTTGAGTTTTATACACATGTTGTGGTGCACACCCACAAATTCTTTATAGTTGGTCAATGATCTCTAGATAGGTTGACTAGAATTCAGTCCGTGAATTTGCACTGAAGGACATCTGGGCACAAATTCTTGACTGGATAGTACTTAACGTGTATGGCAGAATATATGAGGTATGGAGGAGGGGGGGCTATGGATGGGGCATGGAACTAAACATTAAGAACTGTTTTATGAAATGTACAAAAGCTCAAAATTTTTTTGAAAGATGCACATCTTATCGGGTTTTAAACACTAGTATACAAAGTAGTGGGTTTCATCACGGCATTTTCATACATACATGTCACAATTTTTGTAGTTATTTTTATGGGTTAATCTCTCTTTGCTCTTCTGTACATGAAGGTAGTGCCTGAACTAATACTTAGACTGTGAAGTTAAATAGGCAGTGTTCAGTAGCGGGTTACAGCATGAACAGCAGTAGGAAAAGAGAAAAAGACAACATGAGATGTGGACCAGTCAGTAATTATAGAAGTTTTTGAAGTCACCACTGGAAATTTAATAATGCCAGAGAAGTGGTCTAGAAGAGGAAAACAATGTACACTTTGGAATAATCAGTCTTATATTGAAATTTGTGAAAACATATGTATTCTTTACAAGATCCGCTATTAATGTTTTGACGAATGCTTCATTTTCATAATTGCAATGGTGGTTGGTCACACTAAACCTGTGAATAATGGATGTGAGGCTCATATACAAAGGTAGAGGCAGATGAGTTAAGGGAAATAAGCATTAAACAGTGAGGATGAACCTGGTCTGAACTGAGGTAAAGCTTTCAGAAATATTCATGATACATATTTATCTATTTACATTGCAGAGGAATTTAGCTAAATGTTTTTAAGTGAACCAATGTGGTTTCCTGGGGCCAGCAGCTTTCCTGGGTAAGTTTGGTGGTGCCCACTTTGCCTTACTCACCCAGCCTCATTCACCATTCCCAGCTCCCCCACCACATCTCTCCTCCTAGCAGGAGCACTGGCACATTTCTTGTCTTGGCACCCCAGACCTCTGGCCTGACCTCTTGGCCCAGACTCCCCACTGCTTCCTGATCATTTGCATCCAGACCAACCCAATTCCTCCCTCTTCTTTTTATCATCTTTATAAATGTTCTTTTGAATGCCATATCCTGTGTTAAACAGGGACATGCAAATAAACTTCTCAATGACTTTAGAACAGAGTTAGAAATACTGAAGAATAATCAGGCTGAAATAAAGAAGGAAGTGAAATAATAAGCCAATCAGAAATGACAGGAGAAAGCCTCACCAATAGGATGAATAAAATGGAAAACAGCATATCAAGACTGGAAGATAAAGTGGACAAATTAGACCACATAAGCAGAGTATGAAAAATTTAAGAAAACACAAGAATGAAATATGCAGGAATTCTGCAACACCATAAAAAGACCAAACTTACAAATCATAAGCATACAGGAAGGAAAAGAATCTCAGGATAATGATATGGACTAGATCTTCAACAGGATTGTAGAAGAAAATTTCCCAAAATTAAAGACATGCCCATACAAATACAAGAAGCATATAGAACACCAAATATACAGGACCAGAAAAGAAACTCTCCACAGCACATCATAGTAAAAACATGAAACATACAGAAGAAAGAGAGAACACTGAAAGCTGCAAAAGAAAAACAAATCACATATCAATGAAAACTCCTCAGAATTACAGCTGACTTTTCAGTGAAAACTATGAAAGCCAGAAGAGCCTGGACCAATGTATTCCCAGTTCTAAATGACCACAGATGCCAACCCAGATTACTTTACCCAGCCAAAATCTCTATTATAGTTGAAGGGGAAAGAAAAATCTTCCATGACATAAATAGGCTGAAAGAATTCATGTCCACAATACCAGCCTTTCAGAGAGTTCTTGAAGCAATACAAAGAACTGAAGAAAGGAATGACTATACCCAAGGGGTTACAGAAAGAAGCTTAAGAAGGTATAACTGTGGAAATGCACAGATACACCAAATGTGAACAGAAAAAAAACAACAGAAATCAGTACATATCTTTTGTTGATAACTTTAAATATCAATGGACTGAACTCCCTAGTCAAAAGATACAGACTAGCTGAATGGATTAAGAAACAAAATCCATCTTTTTGTTGTCTGCGAGACACTTTCAAGGACAGGCATTACCTTAAGGTGAAAGGGTGGAAAAAAATATATATAGCAAGCAAATAGTAATAAAAAAAAAAGCAGGCATTGCAATTCTAATATCTGACAAAATAGACTTCAAACTAAAACTAATCAGAAGAGATAAAGAGGGTCACTTCATTCTGATCAAAGGAACAGTTGACCAAGAAGATATTACAATCACAAACATGCATATTCACCAAACTCTGGTGTACCCAACTTCATAAAAACAGTACTACAGGACTTTAAGACCCAGGTTAATCCTAACACATTAATATTTGGGGACTTTAATACCCCACTGTCTCCATTAGATAGGTCAACAGGACAGAGAATTAACAGAGAGACATCAGAATTAATACCATACATCATAATGGGCCTAACAGACATCTACCAAATATTCCACCCCAGCACCAAAGACTATACTTTCTATTCAGTGTTCCATTGAACTTTTACCAAAACCAACTACATACAGGGCACAAAACAAGCCTCAACAAATACAAAAAGATTGAAATGATTCCATTCATTCTATCAGACTACAATGCAATAAAGTTAAAATCAAAACCAGAAGAAGCCCTAGTAACTACATGAACACGTGGAGATTAAACACACTCCTGAATGGTGAATGGATCAAAGGAGAAATTAAGAAAGAAATGAAAGTATTCCTGGAACTAAATGAAAAGGACATTACAATACACACACACACACACACACACACAAACCTCTAGGACATGTTGAAAGCACTCCTTAGAGGGAAGTTTATAGCTCTACGTGCCTTCATTAAAAAATCAGAAACAACACAAATAAATGACTTAACATTGCAACTCAAGACACTTGAAAAGCAACAACAAATGAATCCCAAACCCAGCAGACAAGAAGAAATAACAAAAATCAGAGCAGAAATTAATGAAATAGAAAAAGGGGGGGAAACAATACAAAGAATCAACAAATCCAAGAGCTGGTTCTTTGAAAAGATAAACAAGATTGACAGACCCCCTAGCCCAGGTAACCAAAAAAAAGAGCACCTCCAAATCAACAAAATCAGAGATGAAAGGGGAAACATCACAACAGACACCACAAAGGTCCAGAACATTATAAAGGAATACTTTATAAACCTATATGCTACGAAATGTGAAAACCTACAAGAAATTGATGGGTATCTGAAAGCATGGGAACTACCAAAACTAAATCAAGACGAGATCAACAGCTTAAACAGACCCATAACACATAAGGAAATTGAAACAGGAATACAAACCTCCTGACTAAAAAAAGCCCAGGACCAGATGGATTTACAGGAGAATTCTGCCAGACATTTAAAGACGATCTATATCCAATGCTACTTAATTTATTCAGAAAATAGAAATGGACAGAGAACTTCCAAATTCCTTCTATGAAGCCAGCATCACTCTAATACAAAAGCCAGGTAAAGATACAACCAAAAAGAAAACTATAGACCCCTATCTTTAATGAACATAGATGCAAAAATTCTCAACAAGATACTTGCACATCGCATACAGACGCACATCAAAAAGATCATCCACCATGATCAACTTGGCTTTATTCCAGAGATGCAGGGATGGTTCAATATACATAAGTCAATAAACATCATAAATCATATAAATAGACTCAAAGACAAGTACCAGATGGTCATCTCAGAGGATGCAGAGAAGCCCTTTGCATTTATGTTCAAAGTCCTAGAGGGAATTAGACTGCAGGGAACATACCTCAACATAATTAAAGCCACATATAACAAACCCACAGCCAACATCATTCTAAATGGAGAAAAACTGGACGCATTCCCATTGAAATCAGGAACCAGAAAAGGCTGTCCACTATCTCCACTCCTCTTTAACATAGTGCTTGAAACTCCCACAACAGCAGTAAGACAAGAGAAGGAAATTAAGGGAGTAATAATTGGAAAAGAAGAGATAAAATTATCCCTCTTTGCAGATGATATATCTAAGAGATTCCAAAAATTCCACCAGAAAACTCCTAGAAATTATTAACATGTTCAATAAAATGGCAGGTTATGAAATTCTTAAGATCTCTAGATAGGCTGATGAGACTCCTTATACTGACGGACATCTGGGTACAAATGCTTGACTGGATAGGACTTAACGTATGGTAGAGTGCATGAGGTCTGGTGGAGGTGTGGAGGGGACATGGGGGGTGGGGGTCTAAACTTGATGAAGAACTGTTGTATGAAATTAATCTACAAAAGTCTATAGCCTTTCTATATACTAATAAAAAGTAATCAGAGAAAGAGGACATGGAAACATTCCCTTTCACAATAGCTGCAAAAATAAATAAACAAAATATCTTGGAATAAACCTGATCAAAGTCATTAAAGACCTCTACAATGAAAATTTTAAATTTTTCAATAAGGAGATTGAGGAACTCATCAGAAAATGGAGGGAACTCTCAAGCTCATGGATTGGAAGTAATAAAAAGTAATCAGAGAAAGAGGACATGGAAACATTCCCTTTCACAATAGCTGCAAAAATAAATAAACAAAATATCTTGGAATAAACCTGATCAAAGTCATTAAAGACCTCTACAATGAAAATTTTAAATTTTTCAATAAGGAGATTGAGGAACTCATCAGAAAATGGAGGGAACTCTCAAGCTCATGGATTGGAAGAATTAATATTATGAAAATAACCATCCCACCAAAAGCCATTTATAGAGTCAATGCAATGCCAATCAAACTCCCCATGAAATTCTATACAGAATTGGAAAAAAAATCATCCTAAGATTCATACTAAAGCACAAAACTCCTTGGATAGCCAAAGCATCCCTGAGCACTAAGAGCAACTTTAGGGGGATTACTAATACCAGATTTTAAACTGTATTACAGAGCTATAATAAAAAATACAACATGGTACTCATAGAAAAATAGACCCGTAGATCAATGGAACAAAATTGAAGACCCAAATATGAGTACATGCAATTTCATCCACCAGATATTTGACACAGAAGCCAAGAACATTCACTGGAGGAAATGGTGCTGGCAAAACCGTATCTCCACCTATCTTTCACCTTGCACAAAAGTCAGCTCCAACTGAATCAAAGACCTCAAAGTGAAGCCTGAAACTCTGAAACTGTTAGAAGAAAACTGGCAATAACCTACAAGGTATAGGTGTAGGAAAGGATTTTCTAAATTGGACATTAATTGCTCGGCAAACAAGGTCAAGAATCAACAAATGCGACCATTAAATTAAGAAGCTTCTGTACGTCAAAAGAAGCAACCAAGGAAGTGAAGAGAAAACCCACAGAATGGGAGAAAATCTTCACCAGCAATGCATCTGACCGAGGTTTAACATCTAGAATGTATAAAGAACTCAAAAAACAAAGAAGAAAGGAACCCAATTAAGATGGGCTAAGGAGCTGAACAGAGAGTTCTCAAAGAATTACAGATGACTAAGAAGCATCTTAAAGGTGTTCAACATCATTAGTAATTAGGGAAATGCAAATTAAAACCACTTTAAGATTTCATCTTACCCCAGTCGTACTGGCTAAGATCAAAAGAACAAATACCAAATGTTAGAGAGGATGCAGGAAAATGGAACACTCATCCACTGCAGGTGGGATTGAAAACTTGTCTAACCCCTATGGAAAGCAGTGTGAAGAACTCTTAAAAAATTACAAATGAACCTACCATTTGAACCAGTTATACCACTCCTTGGCATATACCCAAAGAGCTCATCCTATTGTAGAGAAACTAGTAATCCATGTTTGTTGCTGCTCTTTTCACAAGAGCTAAGAGATGGAAGAAACCTAAGTGTCCCTCAACTGATCAGTGGATGATGAAAATGTGGTTCATTTATACAGTGGAATTTTACTGAGCAGTAAAGAAAGATGAAATCATGAAATTTGCAGATAAATGGATGGAACTAGAAACTGTTATACTAAGTGAAGTAACACCAACTCAGAAAAACAAATGGTGTGTTCTCCCTCATATGTGGATCCTAGCACCAAATCCTTATAACTGAGTGTGTATCCAGACATAACTGCAGGAACCAGGATAATTAAAATGAACCAGGGAGGTAAAGGAATAGAAAGAATCTGAAAGAGAACAGTAGGAAACAGGTGTTAATAAGGGAGATATGGATAAGAATGAGGGTTTTGTTGTTGTTGTTGTTGCTGCTGTTGTTTTGTTTTGTTTTGTTTTGTTGTCTTTTTGAGATAGGGTCTCCCTGTAGCTCCAGCTGTCCTGGAACTTACTGAGTAGACCAGGCTGGCCTCGAACTGATGAAGATCTGCCTGCCTCTGCCTCCCAAGTGCTGGGATTAAAGGCATGCACCACCACACCTGGCTTTGAATGAGGTTATTTTAAGGAGGGGGGTAGGGAGTGTTATACAAGGAACCTTGAGGATAAAGGGAAAGAAGGAGCTCAAGAGAGGTGGGACCATAGGAGAAAGGTATTATTAAGGGAGAAATGGGGGAAATGGGGGCACTTTAAATGGGGAAAGCATGTGGAAGGGTTAGACAGTACGAGAGATAAATAATGCCTAGCTAGTTTAAAAAAAAAAAAAAAACCAGAGGGAACCATATTAGATCAACAACCTACTGCCAAATCATGCATACAACTAGCTCAAGGAACATAATATATGTCTAGTCAAGGTTTATCTGAGAACCTTTGGTATTTTCCCAAGCTTTATCTACATAACACATGGTAATTAAAATTGCCAGACTTTTAATTAACCTTCTTGGATGTTTAACAGCCATACTTTGAGGCCTATACTAATTTGGGCAGAGGGACTTAAAAAGGACAGTTTTTGCTTCTTCCCTCCAAGGTCGACTAAGTTCCAGGGGACTATGGAACACCTCTCAAAATGTCCTGTAATTGTGGTGAGTCACCTGTCCTCTTTATCAAGGAGGCCATGGGGACCCCACCAGATGGACTTGAACCAGTGTCCAGTCTACAAAGAGGAGGGTCAACAAAGAGGAAACATTTCTCTGTGCTTCCAAGTGAAGCCAGCCAGTCGAGTAGGACCTTTGACTTATCTTCACATAGATGGAACTGGTAGAGGAAAGGAGCCAGAGGCTCCTTCTAAGCCCATGTGACCCCTGAGGAACAGATTCTCAAACAACCTTAAGAGTAAAAATAAATTGGTTTATCTGGGCCAACTGTATGGTCTTAAACACTCAAAAGAAAAGTATAACCAAGGATTAAAGGGATCAATGTAATTTTTTAAAGAGTCCATGTGTATAGCTAAAAGCTACATAACAAGAAACAATGCCAGACAGGAGATACCTTCCTTTGAGTTGTTGGCCAGGGTGGCCCAAGAGACTCCCAGACAGTAACCCAGGATAGAACTGGGAAAATGAACAGCAGACCCCAAACTTATCTAAAGGAATGTTGGCAACTAAGATTGCTGCTAGATGAGGAAGAGCGGATCTCCCTAAAACAAGAATCTCTAGATAGGCTGACTAGACTCAGTGGATGAACAAGCACTGGGAAAAAGGCTGGGGGTACTGACAACACAGAGGACAGTAACAGGGATGACAGAGTATATGGGCTCCGGTAATACAAGGCTATTCACCTGATGGTGTTCAGGAAACTCCTGCAACCATCTAGGACCTCCAGCCGCTGGGACCAACTTCCCTCCTTTCTTCCCTCCCCAACTTCCCCCAAAATGGCACCACCAGCTGGGGACCAAATATGAGCCTGTGGGGGACAGTCGATTTTTAAATCATAGCAGAGTGGAAACTCTTTCCTATCCCTACATCTCACAAAAGGACCCATCAACAGGTTGCCACAGTATTTTTACTTTTAATTGTGGTAAAAATACTTGCCATAAAAGTCATCCTCTTACTCTTTCCAAGTGCACAGTTGGGTAATGTTATTATTATTTTTTTTTGGTCTTTTTGAGACAGGGTCTCCCTGTAGCCCCAGCTGTCCTGGAACTCACTATGTAGACCAGGCTGGCCTTGAACTCACAGAGATCCACCTGCCTCTGCCTCCCAAGTGCTGGGATTAAAGGCATGCACCACCATGCCCAGCCCAGAGATCCTTTTTAAGTGTTAAAACCTCATTCAATTTTATGTCACATAGAGTTTATACTGAGTGCAATACTGTGTAACTGTATTACTTCAACTGTGAACCTAAAAGTTTACAGCCAGTTTTGAAAGAGATGCATCTTAGCTCTGGAAACTGTTATTGAATATGTCAATGCTGTTGTAATGAAATGCTTCTTCTAATTATGTTGTTTTTAAATAAATACTTTAAAAAAATGAACCAATGTGAATTCCTAAAGAACTGAAACCTGGTACTTAATGTTACACAGTTGGCCCTTGTGCTGTTGAGATGGCTCAGCATGTAAAGGTTCTTGTTTCCAAGCTGATGACCTGAGTTTGAACCCGGAAACTCACATACTAGAAGGAAAGAAAATACAAGGTTGTCCTCAGACCTCTACATGTGCCTTTCCATGCCTATGTATTCCTGGACACACACGCACACACGCACACATGCACACACATATGCACACATGCATGCAACACATGCACACACACATGCACACATTCACATCTGCATGCAGGTATGCAAAAATACATAATAAATGACTTTCAATTTTTAAATCTATGAAATGAGCAGGGTGCAGTGGTGCATGGCATTGCACCTATCACTTGAGAGGCAGAAGTAGACAGAACTCTCTAAGATACAAAGTAATTTCCAGGGGAGTTGGGGCTACAGGGAGACTAAGTCTAAACATGCCCTACTCACCCCCCAAAACAAAACCCACTAATATTAGTTGTTGGTTGGGTAGATTGTGTGACACATCATGAGTGTTGAAGGAACTCATTTTGATGCTTTCAGTAAAAGTTTTCTTTCTCAAATTTACTGAACTCATCAAAAACAAGAACAGCCGGAGGAGCACCTTCTGTGAAGAGGATGCTCAGAATGCAGCTGCTCCGAGTTCGACTCAGCTCTGGAAACGACATGAAATTGACGCAAAACATCTAGTGGGACTCCCCGGGAAGATACGGTAGTACAGGAGAAGTCGGAGGCTGTTGTACACGCCATGGCAGTACACATGAAGAATATGCGTTGGATACATGGTTCAAACTATTAACAGAAATTTAAAATTAGAAGAGAAGTAAAGAAAAATATAAGCACAAAAAGACACTTGGGAGGGTATAATTTTGGATTTCTGCCCTGTATCCAATTAGAGAAGTGATCAGACACTAACTGATGAAATTACTGAAATTACTGAATTCACCCGATTTTCATTTATTTATTTTTGTTTTTATTTTATTTATTTATTTTTAAGTAGGTGGTATGTTGCTATGTTCCAAGGTCAACACGTGACTCTTGCCTTTGCCTTCCAGGATTTCACAGGCATGTGTCCCAGAGCCTGGATCTCATGGTCTGTTTACTTATTTGGGGGGGGGGGGTTACAAGAAAATCAATGACCCCTCATGGCATAATCATTCAGTTGTCATTATCCTATATGCTCATTTCTTCCCCTCCTCCCAAGGTTAAAATTTTTGTAAACCTAAACATCTGAGTTCATTGTTACATGTATCTGTGAAGTACAGAGATTCAAAGTTGATGAATTTAAGAGAATCATACAAAAAGGGGAAAAAATCAAATTAGAAACCCATATTTGTCAGTATTTTTACATGTGCACATATACACATTTATCTGAAATATGGATGCCAACAATCACACTCGTATTGATTATGACTAATTACACCATCTCTTTGTGCATGAATGGAATTGGGTATAGAAAATTACAGACATGAATAATTTATCTACTTCTTTTCAGTCATTTGAACTGCATATTTTACCTGACTATAAAGGTTCTGTCTCCTTTTTCCACTGGTTCAGTCTGAAGGGATTCTTGCACTTCCATGGTAGGCTGGATGGGTCAGAAACACGATCAATGATAAATGTCAAGTGGTTCATACAATATCTACTAACCCAAGAAATGTATAAAAATTATTACCATTGAGCAAACATCTTCCTCCTGGCCCTCTAAAACGCAAAAAGGAATAAAATCAACCCAATGTAGACACAGCCAAGCAACCATTGATGAAGGATGGTGAAAACCAGAATATTCATGTTTGTGTTTCTAAATGAATCCTTTAGTTTTTGAAACCTATCAGGATCTAATAGGCACTTAGAAATGAATCTTACTAAAAAGTATTGACTCATCACTTGGGTCTGCAATATTACTAAAAGCAGGATGAAACGTTGTCATCTTTTCAGTTTTTATCTGTCTGCTCTACCAAGGTCACCTACATCCCTCTCCACATCGGCATAGTAAACACTCTACAAGTATCAAAAGCAGAGGTGTTTATGCTCTATCATTACTGATTACTGATTACCTCTCAGAGCTGATGTCTGAAAGAGTAGCTGATAGAACTTACTGACACCTTATAGAGTCTGCTGTTCCAGAGCTCCACCTGGTGCCCACAGTCTCCACTCATTCTGTGAATGAGGAGCCAATCATGAACACAAATGTACATACCTGGATGTTGGTTGTAGAATGAACACCATATGTAATAATATTAACTTTCTAAATGTTATTCAGTCACTCTAATATCTAATAGGAAATCCATTTTCTATCAAATCCAATTTATAAGGTGACTACCATGATCACTTCTTAAGTATTTTTCTTTCTTTACATTCTTTTTAAAGTTCACCATTTTTTATTTTATGTGTATGAGTGCTTGCAAGCATGTAGGTGCACCAGTGTCATGCAATGCCTGTGGAGGTCAAAAGAGGGTGTCGGATCCCCTGGGACTTGATTTAAGGACAGTTGTTAGTTGCAATATGGGTGCTGAGAACCAAGCCTGGGTCCTCTCCAAGAGCAACCAGTACTCTTAAGCACTGAGCCATCTCTCTAGTCCCTTACTTTTTTTGATTGATTGGTTTTTATTTATTTATTTATTTATTTTTGTCTTTTTGAGACAGGGTCTCCCTGTAGTCCCAGCTGACCTGAACTCACTATGTAGACCAGGCTGGCCTTGAACTCACAATGATCTGCCTGCCTCTGCCTCCCGAGTGCTGGGATTAAAGGCATGCACCACCACACCCGGCTGGTTTTTATTTTTTTATGCGTCCTTTGCCTGAATGAATTTACGTCCACCCATGCACTCAATGCACACATAGACCAGAAGATGTCAAACCCCCGGAACTGAAGTTACAGAAGATTGTTAACCACCGTGTGACTACTGGGAACAGAATCCAGGTCCACTTCAAGTGCTCTAACAGCTGAGCCAGCTCTCAAATCCCATGTTTTTTTCTTTCTCATACAAGGATATAAGACATTGCAAGATACACAATGAAGTAAAATAACATTTTTAGTCAAGGATTTCAGATTGTAAAAGTCATGTAATTGATTTCTTAATGGATTCTGATCTCTTGACCTTAAAGAAATAAGTTAGAAAAATATCAATTCAGCTTACATTTTGTTTCTCCATAAATGGCTCTTTTGGAATCGGACCTTTCTATTTTATCTAGTGTAGGACAACCAAGAGTAATTCAGTATTTGAAAAGTCTTATCTGCTTTTCATGGTATGTTGTTGCGGGTTCTCCTCAGGCCAGCTGTGAAGACCCTAACCTGGATTGGGTCCCCTGCCAAATGGGGGGGGTAAGAGGCATGGGGTCATGACACACAGACCCCAGGAGTCGGGTAGAAGCAAGCACTAGGCGAGGTGCTGCAGACTCGTTTAATGCAGGAGGAGGCACACCTTATATCTCCCTTTTCTCCACCCCCAAGTCCCTTTAGTCAGCATATCATTTTCTGATTGGTCCATGCCATGCAGTCTGTCAGCAGTCACTGGGCTTGTAAGCAGGGTGTGGAGACGTGGGCTCCTTTTGGCGGGCTATTTGTGGACCAAGAAGTGAAAGTGAATTCTCGCTGAATCCCAGGCCTCTGGGTCCATGCCATCTTTGGAGGCCTCCTGCTACATTTCCACCCTTTTTCTTTAAAAATGACTGTCCAGTGAGAGCCTGTAGGCAGCTCCAACTCGGGGATGACCCTAGGATCACGGACTGTGCCTGCGTTAGGTTGTCCTATTCAGGCAAGAACCTTGCCCATCATTGGAGCATGAACATACACGTCCATGTCCTGGCTTAGGTTGATTCAGTCCAACAGGATCTTACCCATCATTGTCTACCAGCCCTCCAAGGGGTATCATCCTGGGGATCAGTCAAGGTGGGGAATTATCTGTAGGAGGCCTCATACATTTGTGCAAATCAAGTCTGTCCGGCTGCATAAGGTGGGTTGAAATCATCTTCGTGAATTGCTCTGAGTGCCTGATACACCAAGTGATTGAATTTTCTCTGACTGCAGGAACGAAGAACAAGGCATTTAAGAAGTAGAAAGAGAAGAATAATTATGCCTGTCAGGAGCAGGTAAGTGACAATCCAAGATGGATCAAACAGTGCTTTTATATTAGACCAGATTTTCTCTAAGAACCCTGAATTAATGTCCAACGTGGGGGCACGGGTAATTTAGAGCAGTAATTTGATTAGTTAGTAATATAGAATAATTAAGAAACTTTTGATTCCAGTGGCCGTGAATATAGTGCACAAGTTGTAGGCATGCTTCAGTAATATCTGTACTTTATAAGGGGTGAGACAAAGTGACCTAAAGTGAGGGTCACAAGCTAACAGAGCCATGTCTTTGGTAATTGCCAGCTCTTCACTTAAGAGATCAATTTGTTGTTGTAACACATTAATTGCCTGGTGAAGATGCTGATTGATAAGGGACTGAGTGTGAAAGGTAGAGGAGGTTTTGGACACAGCCTCATTGAGTGTCTCCACAGTAGTGGAGGATTGGGTGATAGCCACTGCCGCGGTGGTGGCCAACCCTAATGCAAAGATGATGGCTGAGATGACAGCAGCAGTGACCCCAAAATCCCGTTTAAATCAGGGGGCTTGGGACAAGGCTGTCTGCTCTAAAAGGGTGACAGCATGGAAGTGGGTTGCATTGGTGACTGGAACCCAAAGGGCCGTGGGTTCACGCATAAAGAGAACTATGTGAGCTGGATGGTTCCAGTAGGCCGCCAGTACACAGGTGGTGTTGGTATTGGAGCAGTTGAGTTGTCCCAAAGGGTCGGAGGGAACATTGACTAGCAATAAGGCAAACGAGAGCCGCACACAAGTGGGGGTAGGGGGCCAGGATGTCGTGTGATCAATGGATGTTAGGATTTTGTTTTCAGCACAAGCAGAGGGATTGGTGTTAGTGTACATGCTGTTGGAAGGCTGAAGACCCTGCTGTACCAGTAATGGCCTCTTGTCCATGCAGGCATGTGGACCTTTCCAATGAGGGAATTTAAGGGATTCAGTTTCTGATATAATGGTGACATTAGCCCCTGTGTCTACTAGGCCGTTTATGGCAGTTCCATCTAGGAACAGGTTCGCTAGTGGGGAGTGGTTGAGGATTGGGAGAGTCCATAATATCTGTCTCATTTCCCCTCTTGTGGGCAGGGCTGAGGGGTGCCCCAGGTGGAGCTTAAAGGAGCCGAGTCCGGTTGAGGCTGTGACCTACAGTCTTTAGCCCAATGGAACCCTCTTTTACACTTTGGGCAGCGAGTCCTGGGGCAGACTGTATCTCTTGGGCAGTGGCTACGAAAGTGGCCAAGCCCCCCACAGTTCCAACAGCCTTCTCGCATGCCAAAGTGGGTGGGTTTTCCTTGAGACAAAAGAGTCTCCAAGGAGGCAGTCAAAGCCTCAATAGGGCTGCCCTAGGGTCCAAGTCTCTAGTAGCGAGTACCCAATTGTGAATGTTATTGCAGACAGGCACAATAGCATTAAGAGTAGGAATGTTTAGTACCTCCCAAGTTAATTGTTTGATGAGCACCTCTTGGGTGGGTCCAGACTCCACCCTCCGCTCTACTGCCTTGGTGACACAGGTAAGGAAGTCTGTGAAGGACTCCCCTGACTGTTGAATCAAATTACAGAAAAGGACATGTCTGTCATGGGGGGAGCAACATTTAAGGGCCTTAAAGGCCAAGTCAGAAACTTGTTGAAAATGGGCATGGAGGCCAATAGTAGACTGGGAGATGGGGTCAGTATATTGTCCACATCCTGTGAGCATGTCCAACATAATGTTGAAGCCATATTGGAGATTTAAGTGTGCCTGGCTTTCAGCCTGATCGTCATAGGCTGCACGCCAGTTTAGAAAGACTGAGGATTCTAAGACTGCCTTTAGTAAGCTATACCAATCACAGTGGGTTTGTGACTGTAAGGACCACTGGCGAAGAACCTGTTCAAAATAGGAGGAGTCAGGGCACAATTGCTCAGCTGCCTTGTGGATAAGAATGAGGTCAGTGAGTGGGGTGGGCAGCCATGGACACTGCGCTGCATCGGGCCAATGTTAACCAGAAATGTGGACAAAGGTGGGTGAGAGTTTAAGGAGGGCAGCCTAGGAGGGAGGGGCACGGTAGCAGGGGAAGAGGTGGGATGGTTACGGAGGGGGGGGAGAGAGTAACTCCTCCTTTCACGGGTAATGGGGTGGGGAATTTGGGGGCATGGTAGCTTTAGGAGAGTATCCTGAGATATAGGCAAAGGAGCTCCTTCCTTATTGGAAGTGGGAGCAGAGGCGGCATCCACCTCCAGGTCTGGGGGTTCTGGGAGGTCCGGGGTCAAGGTAATAGCCAGAGCTACACTAGATTGCTCCCAGCAGTATTTGTTGTGGGCCGAGATGACTTCCTCAGGAGAGGAGTATTTAAGGCTAGCAATGATGGCTAGGAGGATCAGTATGAACGATATGGGGGGAGTGATCCTTGACCCAACCTCCCTTTTTCAGGCCAGGAAGAGGACCTGCTTCCATGTGTCAGGGTCCCACATGTTTTCAGGGGAGACCCGGAGCCAAATTAGTGGCTTCATCCCAAAAGTGTTCGATATCTTTTGGTTTCACTTTCAACACTGGTTTTAAAGAGCACCTTGAGTGCTGCCATTTGTGGTTCCCTGCATTGTGGTGGTAAATTGCCCATTGTGGGAGGGTCTCATGAAGG